>NW_023269787.1:0-115816 GCF_004353265.1 Vitis riparia | reverse complement strand
TAAATTAAGTTTATTCATAAAATTGATTTGTCCATGTGAAAATACTTCAACACTTTCATCATGCTAGTAATTTTAACATGTTTTGCACATTTGCTACATACTATAAAATTGGAATACAAACTTTTTTGCTATTTTAATGTACAGTAAAAAACTATGGACAAAAATTATTAAAGAATAGTTTAAAATAAGTTAAAAGTCAAATTAATTAAGAATTTCATGTTGACCTCAAGCTCAAAAAAGAATATAAAGACAAGATAAATTGAAAAATGAAAAATATCAAAATGTCCTTGTATTAAGACAAGTAGAAACTAAGTATTTTTTCTTCTAAGAAAAAATGAAATATGAAAATTTGTTTTGAATAATAGAATGGTATACGTAGATTTGAGGACATACACGTGAGGGGAAACAAAAAACACAAAAAGTTGGTGATTGCTCGAAACTTTAAGATTTCTTTAATTATCTCTAACGTCTAGTTTACTCACAATACATGTATAAGACCTTTTAACTCTCATTATTGATTCTCTAAGAACCTAATTTGATATTATCCATAGATAATGGTTTTTAGTGCATCTTGATTCCATAATCTTACTTATCCATTTGATGCATTTTGATATCATAGCTTCCTTTGTATTTATTTGAATCAAAATTGTATAGTACAAAGATTAATCTTCTTTCAATTATAAGTCCTATGAAGATTAACAAGTGTGGGATCGCTTGGATTACTTAAGAGTGGGATATCTCTTGAGAGGGTACTTTGGAACATAATTTAGAAGGAAAAGTTTGGAGACTTTGTTTTAAAAATTTTGCTATAGAGAGTTCCTTAGAAACCATAATCCAAATATATAAAGTTTGAAGGCTTGAGCTTTAAAAAGTTTTGGATTAGTGGAACCTTCATCCCAATTGGAACTTGAGCAGAAGGATATACGTAAGGTTATGTACTATAAAGATCTTGAGTTTGAATTCTCTTTATCTTAGCTTTCCTATTTACTTTAATAAATTATTTCTTTTATTGTTATTTATTACAATCTTAAAGTTTTAAAATATCAAATCTCAAGCAGTATCACTAATGTACTCCTCTACATAGTAGTGGGTGTCGTATGAGTGTGTTGTAACTACAATCATGGGTCCTTAGATGGAAGGATGTATTCATATGAAGAATTTTTTCATAGATAGGATAGAGGGATGATGTAAATTAATAGTATTGATGTTGGAACTGAATGTTTCTTTTCTAGTATGATTCAGTTTCCTTCATTTTTTGTCTTCCCATAAATGAAGCTTGATTGTCAGCGGCTAGTAATTAAGAATGCGTTTGACAATGATTCTAGGAAGTGTTTATAATATTTCTAATACTTGAAAAATAAAACTTTTCAAGTATTAGAAATGATAGAAATACTTCTAAAATCACTGTCAAACGCACTCTAAAACAGGTATGAATATCATTAATGTGAAGAGGTAAAAACTTGAGCAGACTTGGGAGTATAGAAGAGAGGAGAATTTTCATTGCATGAAGAAGTGAATAAGGTCAATACAACATCTTTCCTATACAAAATTTCGAAGGTTGAATGAGGGAGTTATAGTCTACCACCCTCTTCAAATAGTACCAACATCAAAATGGCAAATAGAACTACAAAAGCTCTCAAAATCGAATAAATCGAATTACAACATTCTTCATGGGAATCTCAAATGTATAGACCTTCACCTGAACTTTGGTAATTTTCTTTTCAAACAAACATCTGACTCTGCTGAGATGAACAATGAGAGCCTGAATGGACCTCCTGGTCCTGAAAAGTGGGGTGTGGTGCATAGTGTACATGGAAATTTCTCATCATAGCCAAGACCTAAGAAACACCAAACAAGAACTGTATGAGATCAAAATTAGGCGAAAAAAAAAGAAGAAAAGAAATAAGTCCTGCTAAGTACATAACAAAGAAGATGCATTCCATATCCTTGCCTTTTGACAGTGGCTAATTGGTGGTATGGTATCAACTATCATTCAGGTGATCTCTCCCTGCTTGTAAGTAGAACCATAGTGAATACTGTCTCCAGTAAGTGCAGATTGCCCAACCAAAACAGAGCAATCTCAGTAAAATTTGAGCAGGCAATACCATTAAGGTACTCTGCGTTCAATAAGAACAATGAACCGAGGCACTAAAACAACGACATCTTCCTCACTCCACCTTCCATCTGGAAGATATCAATTTTATTGTAAATTGACATAGAGAATGATATACATCACTACACAAATGCTTTAACTATTGGAAAACGAGAACCTACAAAATGATGCAGTCATGATTAAGAAAAACTTGTGAGGTCTCCACTGTTGGACCATCGGGAAGTAGAAAATGAAGTCTCTACAAGTACAAATCCATAATAGATCATGACAAAGGATCAAAGAGAATTAAAATATTTCACTAACCATAAATCATGATTGAGGCTCAAGAAGACCAAGTCACTTAGAATACCCTGAGAGCCGCTTGGACCATGCCTTTATGACCATAGCCAAATCAACCAAACCTTATAGAGAGCAAGGAAGCACAATAGAGATGATAAGAAATTTTGAGCATAAACTTAATAATTGCCACAACGTTTTTTATTTTGAAGGAAGTTATTTTGAGTATGAGCAAGTACCTGATTGACATTGATATATTTCCATCTTCATCAGTATAACACATCGTTGATGATTATGTGTGAATGTGAGCTACATACTGCCAATCTTGGCCTTTCCCAAATTGGCAGCGACCTTCCAGCAAAGAGCATTTGTCAACAGCCAGAAAAGAGAGGGAGTTTGGCAGTCTCTCTTTTGTCAGGTATTGGAGCTTCGGGCAGTTGGAGATCTGCAAATTTTCAAGTGAGCTAAGGGTTGAAGACCTGCTTCTGTTAAAGATTTGAGCTCAGGGCAGCAGCTAATGGATAATGTTTTGAGGGAGGTGAGATGTTGAAGCCCCTCTTCTCCAAAGGATTGGAACTCTGAACAATTGCTAATGGATAATGTTACGAGGGAGGTGAGATGTTGAAGCCCCTCTTCTCCAAAGGATTGGAACTCAGAACAATTTCTAATGGATAATGTTGTGAGGGAGGTGAGATGTTGAAGCCCCTCTTCTCCAAAGGATTGGAATTCAGGGCAGTCGCCAATGTCTAAGTTTGAGAGAGAGGTAAGTTGTTGAAGCCCCTTACTGTCCAGAGACTTGAGGTTTGGAAGTCGTTCAATTCTGAGAGTGGTAATTGTGGAGGGCAGTAGGCACTCCCAGGGAAGAGAATGAACCTCTTGGCATCCACCCCTGATATTGAATGTTGTAAGAGAGGCCAGTCTTTGCAAACCCCAGTCCACCTGAGAAGTGAGTTCGTCGCAGGATGAAATTTCAAGTTCACGTAGGTTGGAGGGCAAGCCATCCCTCTGAAACAACAATTCTGGACAATGAAATAAACTCAAACACCGCAAAGTTGAGAGGCTGTGCTTTAATAACTTGAGCTTCAAGCAGCTGGAGATCTTATACCGTGCTGAGTCGAGAGCGGGCAATTCAATATATACAACATCAGGGCACCATGAGATATTCAAATAATTAAGAGATGTGGGATCCTCCTCTGAAATGGAGATATAGAGGAATTCAAGCCCTTGAAGATTACTGATTTCAAAATAACGCAATCTTGGGAAGATGCTTAAGGAGAAGGATAATGAAAGAGAATCACAGGTGTTATCTCTGATGTATATATTTTCGAGGAAAGGGTGGTGGCATCTCAACAACACAGGTAGGAGAAACTCTAGCTTGGAACAGTGAGAGATTTCTAGTGATTTCAATGCATTAGTGGGTAAACCAACTCTGCGCAAGGATCTAGACAAACAACAATATGTGATTTCCAAACCTTTGAGAACACAAGTTTTGCTCTGGAGCGGTTCCTCTTCTATTAGAGTCTCCACAGAATCACATTCTGTAATTGAGAGGCTATGCACTCCCACTGGTAGTTGCTTCCACTGAGAGATGTTTGAAATTTTAACGTGTGAGGTTTGAAGAGCAGTGAAGCCACTAGCTGGCCTTTTCAACTGCAATTTCCCCCGATCGGCCATCATCAATTCACTGATTGTAGGAACTCTGAGTGAAGCCACAAGCAGTTGCGGACATTCATCGATTTCAAGTTTCTTCAAGGATCGAAGCTGTTTTGGTAATTTCCCAGTGAGTTTGGGACATTCACTTATACAAAGCTCCTGGAGACGAGGGAATTCTCCACGTCTGCATCCACAACACAACCATTTCTCCCAATTGTGCATGCACTCAAATCTTAGAGTTTGTAAGGATGGGAAGGAAGGCTTAACTGCAATGGAGGAAGAAGCATTCCCATAATGATAAAACTCACTGCCCACCCTCTCTATTCCATTCATTCCTGAGATCCGTAAGTGTTCAAGAGAGGGTAGCTGCCCAAGTGGTGGCAATGATAAGCAATTTTCACAATCCGAAAGCTCTAGGGTCTGGAGATTAGAGAATAAAGGATTTGCTACCCATGTCGGGAAACCTCGAACCACCAAAACAATTAATAGAGAGTCTCTTTAGGTTTGTATGTGGCCGAAGATTATCAATTATGTCTCCATCTTGTATAATATCACCTGCTTCCCAATCCCAATCCAACACTAACTCCTCCATGTACATCTTGTCCTTCAAATTGGCTTCTCTTGCATCCCTGCCACATTTCACATTCTGCAACTTGGAAATTCTAAGTGTTCCCTTTATATCTGAAAGTTCCTTCAATTCTCCAATCCCCGACCCGCTCTTTTGCCCCACAATGAAATAACTCAAGTTTTGCAAACATTTTAAATGGCCAATATGACTTGGCATCTCTCTTAGTGGGGTATCACAAATGTCAAGATAACGCAAATTAATCAAATTTTCAATTCTTGAAGGCAATTCATACAGATTCCAACACATTGATAATATCAATGTTTGTAAATTGTACAAAGTACATATTGATGTAGGCAATTTTTCAATCGAAGAATTAGAGAGATCCAAGTAGCGCAAATGTTGTAACTTGTCAATTGAATGGGGCAAATTAACAATCCTATAGTCACGCAAACACAACACCCGCAAGCACCTAATTTCCGATAATAGATTGTGTAGAACTCTATTACTTAAGTAGCCAATCCCATAAAACCCCACTGATAAAAATGTTCGCAAACACTTAAATTCAGAAAGTGTTCCATATCTATCAAAGGTATTATATTCTCTCGGAAAATATGATAAATGACGAGTCTTTTCTGAGATTTGGCATACACGACCATCCTCCAAACTGACAGAAAATTCTCCAGACACCAGTTGAGCCAAGTCATGAATAAGGTCATGCATTATAAAGTGTGTCTCCTTTTTCCTAACTGAATTTTGAAAAAATGACTTCGATAAAAGCTGGTGAAAGTACAAGTCACCTACCTCTTCCATTCTTCTCTTGCCTTTTGATTCTTGTAAAAGACCCTCACCCATCCATAACAAAATTAGCTTCTCTTTCTCCAATACGTAGTCCTTGGGAAAAATTGAGCAATAGGCAAAACATTGCTTTAGATGTGAAGGCAGATAATTGTAACTCAATCTCAATGCAGGAAGAACTGTATCAGTGGACAAATCCCATATTTGGCTGTTTAGTATATCATCCCATTTCCTCGCTTCAACCTCAGAATGTAAAAGGCCCCCCACTGCTTTTACAGCTAGTGGCAAACCTTGGCACTTGTCCACAATCTTCTTACCAATTGCTTCTAGTTGTGGATACGCACTCGAGTCTCCATTTTCAAATGCGAGTTTTCTAAACAGAGACCAGGAATCTTCAGAGGATAGTTCATCAAGACAATGAGAATAAACAGCGCGCATAACTGCTGCAACATTGGTGCTGCGGGTCGTTACAACAATCTTGCTTCCCTTTGCCCCGCCTTTGAGTGGAGTTTGTAGCATAGCCCAGTTACTAGAGTCCTCGTTCCAAACATCATCCAAGACAAGTAGAAAATTTCTTCGTATTAATTCTCTCTTTCAGTTTAACTTGAAGCTGATTTAGGTTATTTGTCTCGAAAGTGGATGAAGTAATCTCCTCCAGAATTGTTTTTGTAACTCTAATAGGATCAAATTCTCGGAAACACAAACCCATGCCTTCAAATCGAAGTGTTCCATCACCCTTGGGTCATTATATAGAAGCTGAGCAAGTGTGGTCTTGCAAGGCCGCCCATGCCCACTATGGAAATCACACCTATCTCATCCCTCCTTGCATTATCAGACAACACTGTTCAATCATCTCTGTTTTTCATCATCCCTGCCATAGACAAGAGATTCATCCACCAAAGAAGTAGAAGGCCACCTTGTGACAGTTTCTCGCCAACACCTTCTTTCAACCCAAGGACGGCTCTGTCTCGTGCCATATCTTCGAGTCTATCATGATCTCCTCCACCCTCGACTCTATGCTCTGACTGTCAAATGGGGCATGAACCCAGGTAGACATGTCCATGATGTTACCCACCTGACTTGTGCTGGTTTGGGACTCCGCAGCTTCCATCTTGTGTCGCAAAGCCTCTGTGGCGATCTCATCCAATATGTCCTCCGCATCATACACAGCCTCTTTAAGCAAGACCAGCCACTTCTTCACATATGGATCTGTAAATTGTTTGACCTCAGCATCGTTGAGCACTGCATGGACGACCAGCAACTTCCTTTCCAACTTCTTCAGGAGCGCATCACTGAGCTTCTGCCCCCGGAGGAACCTCACAACCTCGCGAGAAGCCAACCTGTCAAATAGAACTTGAAGAGAAGCGGAGAGGAAAGCTCCCCCAACTAAAGCCCCAGCCATGTCTGTTGGTTTGTAGAGAAAAGTGAGTGATGAATCAAGGAAAAATGAAGGTAAGCGATCCAAAATCAAACCACCAAAGTGGAAAAGATTGGTTTGTAGTGAGAAAATGCAATAATTTCTTGGTAGCGAAGCTGGCTCAGTTCTGGTTTGGCCAAAAGCAAGTATGGATTCCAACGCTAGAATGAATTATTGGAGAAGATGGTTGATCCCAGGTGCTGACTTTGTTTACAAACCAGTGACCACCCACCCACCCACAAAGTAATAGAGGGAGAAAAAACGGGTAGAAAATAAACATATAATTTACTTACATTTAGAAGAATTAGTTGGCAATTGGCCCTTGAATAATCTATGAAAATTGATTATAAACATCAGACTCATTTCTATACATTCATCAACTTTGTTTAGTAGGAAAAATAATTTTATAAAACTTTAAATATTTTTTTTATTATTAAATTAATTAGTTAAAATATATATTTTTTTTCATATGAGCAATTATTTTCCAAGATTCTGTATATAATTTCTCAGTAAAATTTAATTGAAAGATTAAGGGCAGCACCCTTCTCCAAGGTATGGAGAAAATGAAATGATGGTGGGTCCTAGTTTTGATTGCGACCACACAAATTCTGTAATCATCCACCTATTTTTTTTTTTAAATAAATAAATAAAATTTATAAGTCTAATACCCATAATACCTTCCTTTTCTACCCATCCATCCACTTCTCCAAACCCTTGTCACCATTGCCAGGGCCAGGCTGGCAATGGTGATTGTTACGACGCTTGTTGATGCAGGAGTCGCCGGGCATTGGGTGAGCAACCTATCAGGCTATCATTCACCCTCATTGGTTTGTCCCATTTTTTTTTTTTTAAGAAAAAAAAAAAAGAAGAATTGGATTAAGGCTTGAGACAGGTACGTTTTGGAGGTCAAAGAAGATATTTTAATCCGATGAAAGTGTTTTACAAGTGTCTCAACTTATATTTTATGTAACTTTAACATTTTTTTTCTCTCCTAGGAACATAGTTTCAATTTTATCAAAGAAAAAAAAAACAAAAGGAAAATTCATAAATATTTCAAAAAAAAAAAATTAAGAATGTTAAATTTATTTGACAGACAACTAGAAAAATGTATATTGTATATGGTGTAATTATTTTATAAAGGTCTTTTAATTTATTTCTCAAGTTTAAATAATTATTTTGGGAAACATATATTTGTTTTACCATGTTGTCTTAAATTGGTTTCTAAAAATTATTTTGAAGATAAAGAAAAAAAACATTGTTTTTTAGATCATATTTAATAATTTTTAAAAATAGTTCTGAAAAATAATTTTTAATAACAGTTTTTGCAAACTGTTCTATAAGATTTTGTAGAACAAAAGTCTTTTTAGGAACTTGACATGTTTTAAATGTGTTTTAAAAATCATTTTTATATTTAGTGATTTATTTTTAATCATGCAACATATTTTATAAAACAAGTGAAAACATCTAAAAGACATTCTCTAAAAACAAAAAATAGTTTTTTGGTAGTCAAAATATATATTTTTGATTTTTTTGTTTTGTTTTGGAAAACAGAATACTATTCTTAAAAATAGTTGTCAATCAAACCCCTAATGTTTTATAAAACAACTATGCTTGACAAGTTTTTAAAAATGAAAAATGAAAAACTTGTTTGAATAAGTTATTTTTAAAAATATGTTTTTTGTTTTGGTTTTGTAAAAACATTGCAAATTCAATTTATATAATATAGATTAAATTTAATTTAATTCAAATCTTAAAATGAAAATAGTTTTATAATTACAAATAAATTATAATAAAATCATAAATTATATTTTTTATAAAAAAAAATTATTATTTTAGTCTATTTTAGAAATATAAGAATGTTAACATCTTCTTAATTGTCTTGCTTGAAAATAAATAATAATAATTTTTAATAATATTTTATTTAGAATGAATAATGAATAAAGTTCAACTTTTTTAACATGTAAATAAGTAAAGTTTTTCATTTGCTATATGCATTTAGTAATGAATTACTAATATAATATTCTAAAATATTTTGATTTAATAAAAATTAATTATATCAATTTTTTGAATTCAAAACTATTATTAATATCTTTTTAAATCATTAAAGAATTTAAATTATTAATTATATCTTTCTTAATTTATAATTTATTTACCTAAATTTAAAAAATATATTTTTATAAAAATTTTGAAATTCTTTTTCTAATAGTTGAATGTATCAAAATTCTTAAAATCTAGAGAATCTCAAAAGAGTCGTTGGTTGGATTCAGAAATAATTAAGAAAATCTTTTTTACCGTTATAAAAATGAATTATAAAATTTCTTTTTAATAAAATAAGTTATTATTTTATCTTTTTTTACAAATAACTAATTTTCCAAGGCAAAGGATGATCGAAACCAATGGTTATAAAAATATATAATAATAGTTTTAAATTTTTTTATCAACCATTTAATAAAAAATTATTTCTTATGAATTAAGGAAGTTGGTTTTATTTTGAATTCTAAATTTATTATATTAAATAAATAAAATTTAAGAAAAATCATTTTCAATATCCATCAATTAAAAATGCATTTTGATTTAATGTAATTCTCATAAATAAATTGAAGTAGATTTTTTTATTTAAAATATTTGTTTACTACATGAAATAAATAAGGATAAAAATTTAATTTAAAAAGATAAATTTCACTATAAAATTATTTAAATTTAATTTTAAAAGATAAATTTTTCAATAAAATTATTTAACAACAAGAATCTTTATTTATAAATTGGTTAAACATGAAAAAAAAAAGTTCTAAAAATTTTTAAAAATAGGGGAGCTAAATAAAGAGAGAGAAAGAGAGTGAGAGAGAGGTGAGAGTAGCAAGTTAATTTTTTAATTTGACAATCAAGGGTATTTTTGAAAAGTAACATACTTCTCCTCAATTTCTACTCCATCATTAGGTTTTGAGTTCAAATATGGGTGATACAAGGATCTTGGATCAATTACCAGTTTCAACTCAACTCAAAACACAATTCTCCCTTCTTATTATATATTTTTAAATAATATTGATATAAAAATAAAAAGGAAGATAAAATTAGGTAATACATTATTTTTATTTATTATAAATTATATATTTTAATAATATAAAATGCCATTACTTAATTATTACTAAATTTGTATCCTCTAAAATTGGATCCTCCAATAAGAAACCGGTAGAAAGTGTTTTCCAATTCAAATCAATGGTCATGATTAAATATGTAAATTCAATGGTCAAAAATCTAATTTTGGAACAACAAACCACAAATTTTTCCTACAATCACTTTCCATTTTATATGTTAACCAAGATGACTACTTTAATGGGTATTTTGGTCTTTCCATATTTTACATCCTTCTTATCAATTATACAAGTTATTAAGGACTTTTAACCCATTATCAACAAATAGACTCCTAAAGCATAATTCTCCTCCTTTCCTTCTGGATTCAGCAAAAAGGAACTTTGAATTCCAAATTTTCATGGTAGACCCTGTACGTCACCATTGTTTACCAGGCCACATGCTCTTAATCTTAATCTTATGGGGTAAGAATATGAAAGTAAAGGCATATAAATGGAAAGTGGGGGTGGTGGATGAAGGTAGGTCGGCCTATAATAATTGTTAAGGGAAGGCAAGTTGCTTATCTTCAACAGACCTGGGAATTAAGTCGTCTCTAATTTAATGTGCATGCAAGTGGAGAAAAGCATTATTGGCTGATGCCGGCTAGACGAGAGAAGCTGATTTTGACAAATATAAGGAGATAGGCATTGGCTGCAAGAGATGAACTAGTCCAAGTCAATGAAAGGTCATGAAAAAAAGTGGAGTAATTAAAATGTTCCATGAAGTAGATTAGCATAAGTATATGTCTTTGCTGCTGTCTTCCAGGGACAGAGAGCTAGCCTTCACAATTTGATCACCTTAATTAACCTCTCCAAAACCTTTTGATTACTTATTTGACATCAATTAACCTCTCCAAAACCTTTTGATTATAACCTTGTTGGCATAGAAACCAAGTTCCATTTCTTTGGTCCCTTTGGATCCCCATTCCTAAAATTTTCTTTGCAGATTCAAAATTTTCAAACTTAATTTTTAATCTCTTGAAGAAACATCTATAGTATAAATCCAGTATGAAAATCATGGAAGATGCCTTTTCAAAAGACATCTTAATTATAAATTTAGTTTTATCGAATTGTGGAATGTGTCACCTAAAAAGTCATTTAGTATAAATTCATTTTCTTCACTTTGTAACTAATATGAAAATTTTGGAAGAGACACATTTAGTATAAATTCGATTTTATGGAATTATGAGAGTAAAAATTCATTTTTTTAAATATGTATGATTGATAAACAAAATAAATAAATAAAAATATGAAAAAGTGTTTCTTGAAGAGACACTTTTAGTATGAATTTGATTTTATGAAATTATGGAAGATGTCTATTCAAAATACACTTTTAATATATATTCAAAATACACTTTTAATAAATTGTAAAAAGGTGCCTGTTAAATATAAATTTAATTTTATAAAATTATGAAAAATATCTTTTGAAGAGATATCTTCCATGTAAATTTAATTTTTGTTATCGTGTGTCATTCATATGAAAATTATGGAAGATGCCTTTTGGAAAGACACCTTCGATATGACAAAAAGTGTCACCGATTTGTCATTAGTTTTGTAACTACCATCTTTTAAATTTTTTTTCTCAAAGTAGCTTTAGAAGTTCAAAAAACCCAAATTTTCATTTGGATATAGGGGCTTGGGCCCCATGGACACACAATATAAAGTGCATAAAGTTTGAATCGTTTTTTTAACATGAGAATTACAATTTTATGCATAAGCACTCCAACAAGCACGTGTACTTTTTCAACACATTATATTGTTAACTTCTTAGATTGGAAGTATGGTATGTATCTATTTAGTACTTTGGTTTTTTCCCTTATAATTACATAAATTAAGAAGTTGAGAGTAATTCAAATTAAAGTATTTTCGTTCGTTCCACCTTTATTAATAGTGCTTAGGTTAAAAATATTCTTTAAGAAAAATTTTTGCTTTTAAAAATGGAAGCAAGTAATAAATTCTATATAAAAGCTAGAACCTCTTGTACAGAAAAATATAAATTTAAATTATGTATCTAAATATCACTTTTAAACATTTACAAACTTGAAATAGTAAAAATTTGTTGACACTTGAATTTTTTATAAACAGATTTAGAATCACAAATAAATTAAAAAATAAATCATTTTTTTTAGTAAAATATTAATACTAGTATTATAATAAAATCATAAACTATATGTTTTTTTATACAAAAAATATGTTATGTTAATACATTCTATAAAAATATAGATATTAATATCTTCATAAAAACATAATGTTGACTCTCCAAGAACCTAATATTGATTATCATCCATCAGTCGCTGAGTGTTTTGGAGTGCACCTTGATTCATAATCTTACTTATCCATTATGATGCACTTCAATCCTAGTTTCCTTTGTATTTAATCGAGTCAAAAGAGTACACAAATATTAATCTTCTTTCAATTGTAGATCTTATGAGGATTAACTAGTGTGGAATCACTTAGACAGCTTAGGAGCAAGGTATCGCTTGAAAGGATATTTTGGAACAATTATTAAATTATTTATTTATTAATAATTAGATTTTAATAATTAAATATATTAAAATCATTTATTTATTTATCATAGGAGCAATTATTTTTCCAAGGATTGTGTATATAATTTCTCATTTTGAAATTTACTTAAAAGATTAAAAAAGAAAAACTTTGATAACCCAGCCCCTTCTTTAAGGTATTTGAGAAAATGCAATGATTTTGAACCGAAATGATGGAGGCCCTACTTGCCGACATTGTTGACAATACCACTGCGCTACACAGAAAACAAAAGATAAAAGAAAGAAAAAGTTAAAAAGGGGAGTCAAAAAGCCATGGAAACCAGTAGATGGGCTGCCACTACGAGGGTTAAAAAATTATTGAAATAAATGTATGATTTACGTAACTTTAACATTTGTTTTTCAAAAAATTCGTAAGCATTAATATCGTGTATAGTTTTTCAAAAAATTAAGGATATTTAGACTAGGAGAATTTATATTGTTTGTGGTTTAATTATTTGTTCGTATTTCAAATACATGAAGATGAAGAAATTATGAAATAGTCTCTTACTTTTGTTGATGAAGTTTTTGCACAATATATACTTGTCATAGTATATGGTCAAATTAAAACTACCTAAAATAAAAATGGGAAACTAACTAAAATAAAGGATATATATAATACCAAAATTAAGAAAAAGAAACTAGTTAAAGTAAATGATATATATACTATCAAAAATAAGAAAAGGAGCCTAACTAAAATAAAGGATATATACACTAATTATAATCCTATAATTTTTGTATTTGATTGAAATTGACTTTCCTCATTCTCTCCACTCAAGATGGAGTTTCCATAGATAACACCAATCTTGATGTGTAAATCTTACCGTAGTTGTCAAGATAAAGGTTTGGTCAAAACATCTACTAGTTGATCATTAGAGCTGATATAGGAGACGTGGAGTTGACCTTGCTGAGCTTTATCGTGAAAAAAGTGGAAATTGATTTCAATATGTTTCATGCGAGAATGAAGACCAGATTTGCACAAAGATAGGTGGTGCCAACATTGTCGCAATATATGGTTGGTGGAGCATTGATAGTGATGCCAAGTTCGATGAGAAGTGATTAGATCTAGGTAGGTTCAATTGTTGTAGATGCAATCGCCTATATTCAGCCTCTAATGAGGACCTAGCAACAGAAGTTGCTTCTTGGAGCTCTAGGAAATAGCATTGGACCCAAGGAAGATGAGATATGCACTGGTGGATGTTCAGTCATCTGTATTACCAACCCAATCGACATTGGAGAGTTCTTGTGAAGATGAAGATCATGAGTGATTGTGCCCCAAAAATAACGTAGAAGTCATTTGACCACAAACCAATGACTAATTGTTGTACAATACATAAATTGAGACAACTTATTGACAGTGAAAGAGATATTTGGTTGAGTAAAAGTGAGATACTGAAAGGCACCGACAATGGACCAATACTTAGTAGCATCAATTAGAGAAGTGTTGTTAAGCACTTGGAGACATTGGTGTTGACATATCATCGGTATTGTCTATTTTGGCTATAGTAAGAAGATATTGGATATACTTGTGTTGAGAGAAAAAGGCTCCTACAGGTGTTGGAAGAACCTCAATGCCAAGAAAGTAAGAAAGAGTACCAAGATCTTTAATGGAGAACTTAGACCTTAATTGAGTAACAACCGTTGAACAATGGTAGGGTTGCAACCTATAATGATAAGATCGTCTACATAGACAACACAAAAATAATGGGATGTTTTTGTTGTAAAGAAATAAAGAAGTGTTGGAGCGATAATTGACAAATCCATTAAAGAGAAGGAATTGTCCCAATTCATGGTACCAAGCACAAGGTGCTTGTTTGAGTTCGTAAAACGCCTTTTTAAGATGACATACATGTGATGGTTGGTTGGGATCAATCAACCTAGGCGGTTGACTCATAAAAACATCCTCATTGAGGTGTCCATGAAAAAAGGTGTTGTTGACGTCAAGTTGGCGAAGTGACTAACCATGTTGAACGGAAAAACTAAGAAGTAAACTACTGTAGTGGGTTTAATCACCAGGCTAAAAGTCTTGTGGTAATCAATGCCCGCCTGTAGATGAAAATCTTTTGCCACAAAGCGAGCTTTGTAGCGATCAATTGAGCCATCAAGGTAGCACTTGATTCAAAATATCCATTTGCAGCCACTATGGTTTTGTAACGTATGTCGAGGAACAAGTTCCCAAGTACCATTCTTGATAAGAGTAGTGAACTCTTCAGACATTGCTTTGTGCCATTTAGGTGATTTTAGGGCTTGGGTAGCACTAGTGGGTTCAATGGGTAGGTTTGGTGAAGGTGTATTGAGGAGAGCATATTTGGGACTGGGTTTGAAAATATTGTTTTTAGACCTTGTTTTCATGGGGTGGGTTATAAGTGCCAAAGGTGATGGAACAGGTGCATGGCTTTGCATAGGATTAGAGTAGAGGGAGAGAGGACTAGGTGAAGGTTGGGGTGGATTGGAAGGCAAGAGAGAGGGTGAATGGGAAGAATCAAGTATAGAGGGCGTACTTTGTAGGGAAGAAACAATAGTGGATGTGGATGAGAAGGTCCCAATTGCGCCGAAGTCATTGTCACCATTTATTGCTATGGAGATGGAGTTGTTTGGGAGGGAAAACACAGGAATGAGTTGGAACAGGAGCTAGAAGTGAATTGTTGTAGAATCGGGGCGAGGAAGATATTAAAGGACAAGTATATGATAAAGAGTTTGGAAAATTGAGTCTATCTGAAGAAAAAAATAATTCACACCCAATATCAACAAGGTATGTCTATGAATGATCATATACATGCATTTGATAGAATTGTAGCAGTTTTGTTGGATTTAGATGAGAATAGGGCCTTATGTTATTGAATTCTCTTCTTGGTGATTATGGACATCTCACACCACCTTACTTTATGATAAGGATATATAAGGTAACCTTTGATGTTGTATATACTACTTTACTAAGCTTTAAATACAAAAAAAAAAAAAAGGACCAAAAAGTTCATAGAGATATATTAACAAAAGCATTAACAATGAATGACCAATCTCAAAGTCATAAACTAGAAAAGAGATAATTCTCAATCTAAACGCAAATCTATAAAAGATGAATGTTCCTTTTGTCACAAAAAATATCACTAGAAGAAGGATTGTCCTAATCTACAAAAGAAGAATAAAGACAAGACAATCTTTAATGCTTGTGTGGCCATGTTTGGAGAAGATGAGTCATATGCTTAGGTTGGCTTATCCTTGGTTAGTAACTCAAATCAATGGATTTGGAACTAAATTCTCATATCACATGTGTCCCTACAAGGATTGGTTTTCAAGCATTGAAGACCTATAAGTGGGTTGTTTACATGGACAATAATAATGCTTGTAAGACAATAGGAGTAGGTACAATATGATTGAAAAACTAATGATGGATTAACTAAACTTTGATAGACATTCAATATGTTCTAGTATGAAGATATGGCTCATCTCATTAGGAGTATTAGAATCCATGGGGTCATTGTTACTATGAAAGATGAGATTTGAAAGTTATGTAAGGGTAAACTTTTGTTAGATAATGGTGGTGAATACTGAAGTGATCCATTTTTCCAAGTATGTTAAGTTGAGGGCATTGTTTGACATTTCACATTAGAGATACACCACAATAGAATGGGTTGAAGAGCAAGAAAATGTATGTGTCAAATGTTGGATTGAGCAAAAAAAATATAGGATGAGGTAGTTGTTTATGCGTGTCCTCCCTTCAATGATATACCATCTACTATAATTAAGGGTAAAAGTACTCCTATTGAAGTATGGTCTAGAAAGCCTACATATGATTAATATTCCTTGTACTTTTTTGTTCCATTGTTTTTTCAAGTGAAGTAATCTAAATAGATCCAATAGCAAGGAGACCATTATTCATGGGACTTAGTATAGGTGTGAAAGGATATCATCTTTGGTGTCTAGATTCAAAGAATAATTTTGAATGGGGATATGACTTTGGTGAATATGCTCTATTGAAACATGTAAGAAAATAAAATTGTTCTCAAATTGAGGAGACTGTGAGTAATCAAGAATAGGTGGGCTGAAGACACAATAATCAATCCAACAATGTTAATGAGACAAATGATGACATTCAATGACAAATGAAAGTATCAAAGATGAGAAGATCCTTCAAATAAAACACTTCAATAATAGCAAATTCAACTACAATTAGTAGACCAAGAAGAGAGATTTGCATGCTTGCTCAATTTAATGATAATATGGCATATGTACTTCCAATAGTAGAAGGTGATGTACCTTCTTTTACTATTTGGACTTAGTCAATATCTTGCAAATTTAAACACCTTTGACTAAGGTATTTAGATTCGTTTTAGTCAATTTTTATAGTTTTAGCCAATCTTAGCGACTTTGGCCATTTTTGTGTGCAAAAAGTATTTTTTTTCAATTAAGAGCCTCCTATTTGATTCGATTATTTTCTGATTTGAAGGTTAGTGGTTTAATCATCATTGCCCGAGGACGTAGGTAAGACATTCTTACTAAAGCTCGTGTAGGGTTCTTTTGTTGTTATCCTTTTTTCTGTTTTTTGAGTATTTAAATTGCATAAACAAGAAATTTTGATGATCCTGGCTGCTATGTGCCAGGAGAGATTTGCCTAACGAGGCTTTATGTGTTTTTGGCCTATGAGCGTTTTATAAATCGCCCCATGACTTTTGGCCTATGAATCTTACAATTTGGTCTCTGGAGCTTGACCTATGGTCTTTGGCCTGAAATTGCTTACCTTTATTTACAATATTCACTTCAATGGATTCAATTTCCAACCTTTCATTACCTGTTACTGTTACATTGTATTTTTTTGAATCAATCCACACTTTTCCTCTGTTAGAGAAAATAAAAAAACCCATGCAGCATTGGAATAAAAAAAGGAGGGACGAGATTGAGAGTCATTTTTTTTATCCCAATTAGATAGAAGGATATGATTTACATCAGGGAGTTTGGATCTTCAACTAGGAAAAGCTTATCATTGTCTCTAATAACTTCAATGGAGTTGATTCTGCTCCTTCTTCGTTCGTTACCATTGCATTTCTTGCATCAAATCCAAGCTCTCACCTGTTGAAATCATTCCAAAGTCATCCTCTCTATTGAAATGAGTTCTAAAACAACATTAAGTATGCCATACTTGGGGGCAATTCTCGTTCTTCTGAAGTTTTTTGAATACTACATGACAATGGGGACTCAGTGGCTTTATGGCATGTTAAATTCAGTGTGGCAAATTTGAGTTTAGTCAGTAAAGGCACAGAAAACTGCAGTTGAGGAAAATAGTTCAATACTTTACCTCTATGGATCATTGTCTAATAGTCTATAGGTTGTGTTACTTCATTGTTTACTATTGAAATTAGGATGGGTTAGGAGTTCTAGTTGGATACTGATAAAATGCATAGTTATTAGAGAATTAAACAAGACATGGGGTTTGAAGAAGTGTACCTGCAATGACTTGAGCTCCATTAATGAGTTTGCAACCTAATCAGCCGGCCAGCTTCAGTGCAGCATCTCTTTTCTCTGCAGAGGATGGCCTCTATATATGCTCACCCTTGGAACATTTGTTCTTTGATCCTCCATTAGTATTAAACTCCTTTTCTCCTCCTTGGTCCCTCAACAACGTTTCATGATCAGTAGGCAAGGTATCAGGCACCATAATTCGGTGTCCCATCTCTCGCTTTTGCAGCATTTCATTCAGAGTTTCTGAAGAGAACTCATAGGTATTGGCATGGATAACATCTGCGCCATTCATTACAAGTAGCTTTACCATATCTGTGTGGTCTTCTGCCATGGCAATCTGGATTGCTGTAACCCTTGGCGATTCTTCGAGTCTATGTTAAACCTTGTTTCAGGAGCTCCTTCATCGCTGTTAGGTCATTTCTCTTGCAGCAGTGCACAAAGATCACCAGAAGTGTGGGGATCTGAAAGGGAAGCACAGTGATATAGGATCCAGAATATAGAATTGTGTTCTGCAGATACAGCATCCCATAATGCAGTGTTGCCATTTATATCTGCCATGTATGGTTTTATGATAATGATCAGATGGAATCAAGAAATGAAGTTGAGGATTGGATCATATTTTCATAGACTTCAAAAAATTAAGATAAATAACAATCCTATTTACCTCGGACATGTACATTGCATGCATGTTTGAGAAGTACCCTTCAAAAAATTTTGAAATTTTTTTTCTAATAGTTGAATGTATCAAAATTCTTAAAATCTAGAGAATCTCAAAAGAGTCGTTGGTTGGATTCAGAAATAATTAAGAAAATCTTTTTTACCATTATAAAAATGAATTATAAAATTTCTTTCTAATAAAAGAACTTATTATTTTATCTTTTTTTACAAATAACTAATTTTCCAAGGTATAGGATGATAGAAACGAATGGTTATAAAAATATATAATAATAGTTTTAAATTTTTTATCAACCATTTAATAAAAAATTATTTCTTATGAATTAAGGAAGTTGGTTTTATTTTGAATTCTAAATTTATTATATTAAATAAATAAAATTTAAGAAAAATCATTTTCAATATCCATCAATTAAAAATGCATTTTATTTAATGTAATTCTCATAAATAAGTTAAACTAGATTTTTTTATTTAAAATATTTGTTTACTACATGAAATAAATAGGGATAAAAAATTTAATTTAAAAAGATAAATTTCACTATAAAATTATTTAAATTTAATAATAAAAGGTAAATTTTGCAATAAAATTATTTAACAACAAGAATCTTTATTTTATAAATTGGTTAAATATGAAATAAAAAAGTTCTAAATTTTTTTAAAAATAGAGGAGCTAAATAAAGAGAGAGAAAGAGAGTGATAGAGAATGAGAGAGAGGTGAGAGTAGCAAGTTAATTTTTTAATTTGACAATCAATGGTATTTTTGAAAAGTAACATCCTTCTCCTCAATTTCTACTCCATCATTAGGTTTTGAGTTCAAATATGGGTGATACAAGGATCTTGGGTCAATGGGGAATTATAATGCTAGATTCAGACAATGTCAATGGGGTCTCATTAACTTTATGGCATGTTAACATCCGGTTAAGGCTCTGAAAACTACAGTTGAGCTAAATATTTCAATACTAAATTTTACCTATATGAATCATTGTCTAATAGTTCTATAAAAGGTTTCATTGCTTTATTTGTTTACCATTGGAATTAGGATGGGGTTTGATAACAATGTATAGTTAAAACAAGAGATGGGTTTGAAGAAGTTACCTATAGATATCTTGAGCTCCATTAATGAGTTTGGCAACCTCATTAGCCTAACAACTTTAGTGCAATGGCTCTCTTTTCACTCCAAAGGGTGGCTTTTATATATGCTCACCCTTAGAACATTTGTTCCTTGGAATCCTTCATTTGTATTATACTCTTTTTCTCCTCCATGATCCCTTAACAACAATTCATGATAAGTAGGTAGGGTATTATGCATCATAATTTGGTGTCCAATCTCTAGCTTTATTTTGTAGCATTATATATAAGTTTCTTAAATGTTGTGGTAGGTAATACTTTTATTAACAATTCTACTAAATTGTAGTTTGACTATAGCTACTAAATATCAATCTCATTGTTCATATGGGCTTATGCATGTATGTAAAAGAATTTAGATGAAATATGTTTGACTTTATCATCTTTAATATAACCTTTTTAAATATTTGTAACATATCTAATATCATCTTCATATAATGTGATTGATGTCATAAATTGTATGGTGATGAGGACAAAAATCATATCTTATACTTTATTTCTGTATTAAACACACTCTTAAACTAGTCAACTATATGTTACCTTACATATGCTCAATTTTCTCATATTTTCTATTACTTGTTGATGTTTACACCTATTTTCACGAATAATTTAGATTTTGGGAACCTCTTGGACATCCAGAATGCAAGAGTGAGGTATAAATGAAATCAAAGGATTAAAATTTCATAAAGATAAATGATGTAGTCCTATTTCAACCAGTAAATTTTTTTTAGGATGATTAAGGGGTTAAAGATGCTCAAATGAGCTCAATAATTTTTTTTTTTAAAAAAAATTCTAGATACACTTTGAAGATCAATCTCACCAATTTTTAAATTGGACATCATTTGTCTATGTAAAAAAAGTAGTGTTAAGATGACACCCACCCTATAGCTTGATACTATTTTTCATAGTGGTGTCGCCATTTTAAGTAGAAGAAGCCCACCTATTGGAAAAAAATGCAACAAGATGGTGCCACCTTACAACCTAACGCCATTTTCTCCAAAAGTGCCACCATTTTGTTCTAGAACTTCAAGAAAGTGCAAGACCCACATTTTTAGACTTTTCCCAAGCCACGTTGGATCTCCCATCTTGTTTTTATTGTTTCCACATGGTATACCATTTAGAGCAATATGGAAACACCTATTTAAAGAGATTTTACAACTGAAGATTAGGGATGTTATAGGAAGCCCCTTGGTGGGGAGCTCTTCTTCAACCTCCAACCATGGGACTTGTTGTTACAACTTCAATCTTTGTAATGTTTTGCTACTTTTAGTTTATTTTTAATCTTTTAAAGTAATTATTATTATTATTGTTATTATTATTATTATTATACTTAGATGCACTTACTTTTAAGCTTTGGTTTAATACAATATTAAAGTTGAATTTTAAGTTTTAATAATGATTTCTTTTTGCTTTGTTTTTGTTCTTCATTTTCATGTCTTTTGAATATTGATTTAGACTGAAGAAAAGGGGTCTTCAAGACCTCCCTTGTGCCTATGAAATTACCCTCAAGTCTTAGGTAATTAATGATTTATTTAACTTGTAAATTGAACCTCTCCATTTATAATTAGGAAACCATGTCTTGATCCTTGGAAATTAGAGTTTAGGGCCCCTTTGAGGATATCCCAAGAAATTAGTGGTGAGAGAAATTTTGACTTGAGATGGTCATTATTGAGCTAGCCCTTAAATAATATTATAATTTGGCAAGTCAATAGGCAGTGGAGGCTTCAAGGATATCATAAATGATTTATTTTTAATGGGAATACCATGCATTGATTGGTTGAAAATTAGAGTTTAAGGTGAATAGGTGGTCTTAGTTGTGTTAACTTAATTGAGGATTTTTTTCATGGAAAGAAGGGAGCTCAAGAAACCTCCCTTCCTCAACCCTTTTGCAAATCTTGTTAAGTCAAATTTCAATTCAAGTTCACTTAGTTTTTCTTTTTTTCTTTTTTCTTTTTTTTTCTCATAAAATTCATCTTATCTCTTTTTCCAAGAAATTAAATAAATTTTTTTTCCTCAAAATAGAAAACAAAATTCTACTCATCCTCCAAACTTTTCAATTTCCCTATATACCTAAGATCACCTCCTTGTAGTTCGACATCTTGCTCATTGAGATTTTAAAACTACAATCGGCTTCCTATACTAGAAGAACTGCAATTTGGCTTACACATTTGAGAGCTGTCATAATGTTATCGGACTTTCTTTAGTTAGAATGATCTAGAGAGTAACCATTACGATTACTTGCTTCACTAATTTTTATAATAGGGTAGTATTTCCATGAGTATACACATACCTTGTTTAAGGTCCAGCCTCATGGGATACAAAAATAAATGAAATCATACATAATTGTGATTTGATAAAAAGTAACATCCTGAAAAGATTATAGAGTTTTTGAAGTGAGAAAAAAGTTAAGATGCTAATTATAAATTATATAATGAAAACACTATAATAATAAATTAATGCAACAACCATTATAGTGTTTTTTTTTTTTTTTGAAGTGATAAATAAATCAATTAAAAAAAATATATCATGAAGATTTTATACATTTTTTAGATTATATTAATTAGAAAAAAAAAACCCATATCCCATGATATTATAAAGTTTTTGGAGTCATAGAAAATGAAAATACTTGATGCTTGCTATAATTAATGCGATATATTAGGCAACCATTATAGATATTGAAAAGTATAACAAAGAAAAAGTAGCAAATAAGTAAGAAAAATAAGATTTTATAGGGATAAAAAATATACACACTTTAGGATTGTTCAGAATTTAATATACAATATATATTAATTTGTGGAGCAGCATTTCGTTTGGGAAAGACTTGAGATGTAGGTTAAGACAACATTCTATTAATCCAAGTTTTTTCATATTTGACATTCCTATCTCATTGGTTTTGAAAATGGCCTAATTGTTGAGTTGGGATCAACAAGGGTGACAGAGCAGTACCATTAATGCACTCCTCTACATTTAGTGGGCGTTGTATGGGCTTGTTTTGACCACGATCATGGGTCTTTAGATGGAAGGATGTATTAATAATTATATGAAGAATTCTTTCATAGATAGGATAGAGGGATGATGTAAATTAAAGGTAGTTATGATGAAACTGAGTGTTTCTTTTCTATTATGATTCAACTTCCTTCATTTTCTGTCTTCCTAGAAATAAAGCTTGTCAGTCAATATATAGATAGTAATTAAGGAGTTAATACAGCCGCACACATAAGTAAAAATGAAGGGGAAAAAAAAATTTTAATGCAGTTTAACGATTAATGTGATCCCTACATCCATAGAGCACATTAGCCCTTACGAGCTAATCGGGGAGCTCTGCCTCCATGAGATTAGTGGGAAGCTCAATCTTAACATCCTTTGCATAGGATAACAAAACTAATTCATGCTGCACAATCCAACGTAAGGTAGGTGTGGATATCATTAATGTGAAGAAGTAAAAAACTTGAGTAGACTTGTGAACATAGAAGAGAAGTAGGTAGGTGTGGATATCATTAATGTGAAGAAGTAAAAAACTTGGGTAGACTTGTGAACATAGAAGAGAAGTAAATTTTAATTGCATGAAGAAGTGAATAAGCTCAACATAACATCATCTTTCCTATACACAATTTGGAAGCTTGAACGAGGGAGTTATAGTCTACCACCCTCTTTAAATAGTACCAACATCAAAATGGCAGATAGAACTACCAAAGGCTCTCAAAATTTGATTAAATCGAATCACAACATTCTTCATGGGAATCTCACATGTATAAACCTTCACTACAACTATGATATTTTTCTTTTCAAAAACAAATATCTAACGTCTCTCCTGAGATAAACAATGAGAGCCTACATGGGCCTCCTGGTCCTGAAAAGTGGGGGCATGACAGATGCCTCAATGATCATTCCAACAACAGGATAATGTACATGGAAATTTCTGATTGTAGCCAAGACCTAAGAAACACCAATCAAAAACATTATGACATCAAATTTGGGAAAAAAAAAACAAGTTCAAACAACAAAGATGTTCTATTCATTTATCCTTGCCTTTGGGAGGTGGCCTAACTGTTGGAGTGGTATAAAAAAAGTGATGAACTCTCCCTGTTTGCCAGTAGAACCACAATGAAGTCCGTCTCAGACTGTCCAGCCAAAACAGAAAAATCTCAGTAAAATTTAACAAAGCAATGCCGTTAAGATAGCATGGAAAGCCAGGGTAGTTGCACATGCAGACCTACCTGGTCAATTCAGTTCATCTTTATAAAAAAGGCAACTATCAATAGAAATAGCACCTATGTGTTCAATAGGAAAATTCATCCAGGCACTAGAACAGCAACATCTTCCTCACTCCACCTTCCATCTGGCAGAACCCTTGTAACAATTTTATTGTAAATTGAAGCAACATAGAACACAAAATGAGCTAGCTATTGAAAAGTATTAGCCAAAAGAAAGCATACCTGTTCCTTTAAACATGTCAACCTCATAGAACCTACAAAATGATGTAGTCATGATTAAGAGAAACCTGTAATTTGCGAATTAGAAAATGAAGTCTCCACTATTGAACCATCCAGAAGAAATCAACAGGTAGGAATCCATAATAGGTCATGACAAAGGATCAAAACAATTAAAATTACCACAAATCATAATTGAGGCTCAAGAAGAAAAGTAAACTAGTATGCCTGGAGAGCTGCTTCATACCATGCCTTATGACTGGAGACATATCAGTCAAACCCTACATAGAGCAAGGAAGCACAAGCTTAATAACTTGCAACATCCACTCCTTTTTTGGTGAAATTATTTTTGAGTATAGATCAAGTACCTGAGTGCACATTCATACACTTCTGCCTTCATTAGTATAGCACATCATTGATGATTATGTGTGGAATGTGAGCAATATAATGCCAATATTGGCCTTTCCCAAATTGGCAACGATGTTCCAGCAAAGGACATTCCTTGATTGTCAGACAAGAGAGGGAGTTTGGCAGTCTCTCTTTTGCCAGGTATTGGAGCTTAGGACAGTCGATGACCCACAATTCCTCAAGAGAGAGGAGGTGTTGAAGACCCACATCTGTTAAGGATTTGAGAACAGGGCAGTAACTAATCTGTATATGGCGAAGAGAGGTCAGATGTTGAAGACCCACTTCTCCAAAGGATTGGAACTTAGGGCAGTTAAGGATGGATAATTTTGTGAGAGAGGTAAGTTGTTGAAGCCCCTTGCTTTCCAGAGACTTGAGATTAGGAAGATGCTCAATTTCAAGAGAGGTAAGAGTGGAGGGCAGCAGGCACTCACCAGGAAATAATTCCATGTCTTCGCATCCATTCCTGATTGTGAAATGTGTAAGAGAGGCCACTCTTTGCAAACCCCAGTCCACCCGGGGGGTGAGTTTATTGCAGTTTGAAATTTCAAGTTCACGTAAGTCCAAGGGCAAACTCTCTCTCTCGAACAACAATTCTGGACAAGCCTCTAAACTCAATCTCTGCAAAGATGAGAGGTTGTGCTTCAGAAACTTGAGCTCCGAGCAATGGGAGATCCAATAGCTTGCTAAGTTGAGAGCAGGCAATTCAATCGATACAAGACCAGGGCATGCTGTGACAGTTAAGCAACTAAGAGATGTGGGGTCTCCCTTGGATATCAAAATGGATAGAGATTCAAGCCCCTCAAGGTCTTCCATTCTGAGATTAGTCAACCTGGGGAAGATGCTTAATGACAAGGATAATGAAGGAGAATCACAGGTGCTACCTTCAATCCATATATATTCAAGGAATGGGTGGTGGCATCTCAACAACTCAGGTAGGAGAAACTCTAGTTTGGTAGAGTTATAGATTTTTAGTGATTTCAATGTACTAGGCAAACCAACCATGAGCAAAGATCTGGAGAAAGAACTATTTCTAATTACCAAATGTTGAAGAAGGCAGGTGTTGCTTTGCAGTGTTCCCTCCAATAAGGTCTCTGTAGAATCACATTCTTTAATTGAAAGCTTCTTCAGTCCTGATGGTAGTTGTTTCCATTGTGAGATGTCTGAAATTTCTAAAATTTCAAGACATGTGAAACCGCAGGCTGGCCTTTTCAACTGTAACTTACCACAATTGACCATCATCAATTCATGGATGGCAGGAACTCGGATTGAAGCCCCAAGTAGCTGCGGGCAATTAGTAATTTCAAGTTTCTTCAGGGAACGGAGCTGCTTGGATAACTTCCCAATAAGTTTGGGACAGTTGATTATATAGAGCTCCTGGAGCCGAGGGAATTCTCCACGTCTGCCTCCATAACATAACCATTTCTCCCAATTCCACATAAACTTAAATCTTAGAGTGCAAAGGGATGGGAAGAAGGGATGAACTGTGGCCGAGGAAGACGTATTCCCATAAAACTCACTACCCACCTTTTCTATCCCTGTCATCCCTTGCACATGAAGATGTTTAAGAGATGGAAGCCGCCCAAGTGGTGGCAAGGATGAGCAATGTTCACAGTGGAAGAGCTCTAGGGACACAAGGCTGAAGAATGAAGGATTTCCTATCCAATCTGAAAATCTTGAACCACCAAAGGAACTAATGTAGAGTCTCTTTAGGTTTCTATGAGGCTGAAAATTGTTGAGTATATCTCCTTTTTGTATAACATCCTCAGTTTTCTTATCCCAAGGTGCTCCTTTCTGTGTAACATCATCAGTTTTCTTATCCCAAGCTACTACTTTTTGTCTAACGTCATCAGTTTCTTTATCTTTATCCCAAGCTAACACTAACTCATCAAGGTACCTCTTATCCTTCAAATTGGCTTCCATTGCATCCCCACCACTTTCTACATTATGCAGCTTTGAAATTTTAAGCCTTCCCTGAATATCTGAAAGCTTTCTCAATTCCCCAATCCTTGACCCATTCTTTCTGCCCACAATGAAATCAGTCAATGTTCGTAGACTTCTCAAATTACCTATGTCACTGGGCATCTCTTTTAAATAAATACCACTAATATCAAGATAACGCAAATTAATCAATTTCCCCAATTTTGAAGGCAATTCATTGAGATCCCGACAACTCGATAATATCAATGTTTGTAAGTTGTATAAAGTACATATTGAGTCAGGCAACCTTTTAATCCTTGTATTAGAGAGATCCAGGTAACGCAAATGTCTTAACTTGCTAATTGAAGGAGGTAGATAAAAAATTTGATAATCATGCAAACACAATACCCGCAAGCATCTACTTTCTAGTAAAAGATCATGTACAACTCTTTTACTTAGGTGATATAAAGGCAAGGTTCCTCCTCTCAATGGTAAAAATGTTCAAAGGTACTTAATTTCACTTAGTGTCTCAAATCTCTCAAATGTATCATATGCACTACTACAATATGATAAATGACGAGTCTTTTCAGATACCTTATACACCTCACCATCCTCCAAACAAATAGAAAATTCGTTGGATACCAATTGAGCAAATTCACGAATGAGGTCATGCATTACAAAGCATGATTCATTGCTAAGTGATTGTTGAAAAAATGACTTCGATAATAATTCATGAAAGTACATATCACCTACCTCTTCCATTTGCTTGCTGAAATCTTCTTGTAATAAACCTTCAGCCATCCATAACAGAATTAGTTTCTCCTTGTTGAACTCATAGTCTTTAGGAAAAATTGAACAATAAGCGAAACATCGCTTTAGCTGTGAAGGTAGATGATAGTAACTCAAGGTTAAAGCAGGAAGAAGTTCATTGGAAGACCACTGGCACATTTTACTCTTCAATATATCATCCCATTCCCTTGCTTCAGTCTTGGAGCGTAAGAAACTCCCAAGTGCTTTTATAGCTAACGGCAAACCTTGGCACTTGACAACAATAATTTTGCCAATTGCTTCTAGTTGTGGATGTATGCTTGAGTCTTCGGTTTCAAATACAAGTTTCTTAAACAGCAACCAAGAATCTTCAAAGGACAATCCACCTAAACAATGTGTATGAAAGGCACGCATAGCTATTGCAACATTGGTACTTCGGGTAGTTACAATAATCTTGCTTCCCTTTGAGCCGACTATGAGCGGAGTTAGTAACTTATCCCAATTATTAGAGTCTTCGTTCCACACGTCATCGAGGATAAGTAGGAATTTCTTCATATTAATGCTCTCTTTCAGTTGAAGTTGGAGTAGATTTAGGTCGTTGGTATTCGCTTCTTGGGCATTAGGATCAAACTCTTGAATTGCCTCAAGAATTGTTTTTGTAACCTTGATAGGATCAAACTCTTCAGAAACCCAGACCCATGCCTTCAAATCGAAGTGTTCCTTCACCGTTTGGTCATTATATAGAAGCTGAGCAAGTGTGGTCTTGCCAGCCCCGCACATGCCGACTATGGTGATCACACCTATCTCATCACTTCTTGCATCATCGGACAGCAACAGTTCAATTATCTTCTGTTTCTCACCATCCCTACCATAGACAAGAGATTCATCTACCAAAGAAGTAGAAGGCCATCTTTGTGACGGTTTCTCACCAACACCTTCTTTCAACCCAAGGGCATCCCTGTCATGCGCGATATCTTCTAGTCTATCAATGATCTCCTCCACCCTCGGCTCTATGCTTTGATTATCAAACGGAGCATGAAACCAAGTAAACAGGATGTAACCCACCTGGCTAGTGCTGGTTTGGTAGCCTGCAGCTTCCATCTTGCATCGCAGAGCTTCAGTGGCAACCTCGTCCAATATGTCCTCCGCATCATATACAGCTTCTTTAAGCAAGTACAGCCATTTCTTAACTGATGGATTGATAAATTGCTTCACCTCTGCATCGTTGAACACAGCATGGACAATCAGCAATTTCCTTTCCAACTTCTTCAGGAGTGCATCACTGATGAGTTTCTGGCCTCGGATGAAGCTTAGAACCTCACGAGAAGCCAACCTGTCGAACAGAACTTGGAGTGAAGCCGAGAGAAATGCTCCTCCAACTGCAGCCCCAGCCATGTCTGTTTGTAAAGAAAGTGATCAGTGATGAATATATAGAGGAAAAATAAAAGTAAGTAGATCCAAGATCAGACCACCCAACTGGAAAAGGTAGGTTTGTACAGGGAAAATAAGTTTCCTGGTACGTAGTTAAGTTGCAATTTCCTGGCAGTTAAGTTGCTTCGACTTCTTTTCTTCTGGATGCAGCCAAAAAGGAACTTTGAACTCCATTGTCATGGTACACCCTGTACGTCACCATTGTTTCCCAGGCCACATGCTCTTTATCTTAATCCTATAACAATCTCTGATAGTCCTGGGCAGCACCCTTCTCCAAGGTATGGAGAAAATGAAATGATGGTGGGTCCCAGTTTTAATTGCGACCCCACAAATTCTGTAACCATCCACCTGTTTTTTAAAAAATAAATAAATAAATAATATTTACAAGTCTAATACCCATAATACCCTCCTTTTCTACCCATCCATCCACTTCTCCAAACCCTTATCGGCTTATCCCTTTCATTTTCTTCCCCTTTCTTCCTCGTACCTTCCCTTCCCATTTATCTTCTAACTCAAAATTATTTCTAAAACATTGAAAAGCGAAGACCCCTAGTGTTTTATAAAATAACGACACTTGACAAGTTTTTAAAAATGAAAAATGAAAAACTTGTTTGAATAAGTTATTTTTAAAAATAATTTTTTTTGTTTTGGTTTTGTAAAAACATTGCAAATTCAATTTATATAATATAGATTTAATTTAATTTAATTTAAATCTTAAAATGAAAATAGTTTTGTAATTACAAATAAATTATAAAAAAAATCATAAATTATATTTTTTATAAAAAATTATTATTTTAGTCTATGTTAGAAATATAAGAATATTAACATATTCTTAATTTTCTTGCTTAAAAATAAATAATAATAATTTTTAATAATATTTTATTTATAATGAATAATAAATAAAATTTAACTTTTTTAACATGTAAATAAGTAAAGTTTTTCATTTGTTATATGCATTTACTATTGAATTACCAATATAATATTCTAAAATATTTTGATTTAATAAGTAATTAATTATATCAATTTTTTGAATTCAAAACTATTATTAATTTTTTTAAATCATTAAAGAATTTAAATTATTAATTATATCTTTTTTAATTTATAATTTATTTACCTAAATTTTAAAAATATATTTTATAAGAATTTTGAATTTTTTTTTCTAATAGTTGAATGTATCAAAATTCTTAAAATCTAGAGAATCTCAAAAGATTCGTTGGTTGGATTTAGAAATAATTAAGAAAATCTTTTTTCCCATTATAAAAATGAATTATAAAATTTCTTTCTAATAAAAGAAGTTATTATTTTATCTTTTTTTACAAATAACTAATTTTCCAAGGCATAGGATGATAGAAATGAATGGTTATAAAAATATATAATAATAGTTTTTAATTTTTTATCAACCATTTAATAAAAAATTATTTCTTATGAATTAAGGAAGTTGGTTTTATTTTGAATTCTAAATTTATTATATTAAATAAATAAAATTTAAGAAAAATCAATTTCAATATCCATGAATTAAAAATGCATTTTGATTTAATGTAATTCTCATAAATAAATTGAAATAGATTTTTTTATTTAAAATATTTGTTTACTACATGAAATAAATAAGGATAAAAAATTTAATTTAAAAAGATAAATTTCACTATAAAATTATTTAAATTTAATTTTAAAAGATAAATTTTGCAATAAAATCATTTAAGAACAAGAATCTTTATTTTATAAATTGGTTAAATATAAAATAAAAAAGTTCTAAAAATTTTTAAAAATAGGGGAGCTAAATAAAAAGAGAGAAAGAGAGTGAGAGAGAATGAGAGAGAGGTGAGAGTAGCAAGTTAATTTTTTAATTTGACAATCAAGGGTATTTTTGAAAAGTAACATCCTTCTCTTCAATTTCTATTCCATCGTTAGGTTTTGAGTTCAAATATAGGTGATACAAGGATCTTGGATCAATTACCAGTCTCAACTCACCTCAAAACACAATTCTCCCTTATTATTATATATTTTTAAATAATATTGAAATAAAATAAAAAGGAACATAAAATTAGATAATAAATTATTTTTATTTATTATAAATTATATATTTTAATAATATAAAATGCTATTACATAATTATTACTAAATTTGTATCCTCTAAAATTCGATCCTCTAAAATTGGATCCTCCAATAAGAAACCGATAGCAAATGTTTTCCAATTCAAATCAATGGTCATGATTAAATATGTAAATCCAATGGTCAAAAATCTAATTTTGGTACAGCAGACCATAAATTTTTCCTACAATCACTTTCCATTTTATATGTTAACCAAGATGATTATTTTAATGGGTATTTTGGTCTCTCCATATTTTACATCCTTCTTATCAATTATACAAGTTGTTAAGGACTTTTAACCCATTATCAACAAATAGACTCCTAAAGCATAATTCTCCCTCCATTTCCTTCTGGATGCAGCAAAAAGGAACTTTGAATTCCAAATTTTCATGGTAGACCCTGTACGTCACCATTGTTTACCAGGCCACATGCTCTTAATCTTAATCTTATGGGGTAAGAATATGAAAGTAAAGGCATATAAATGGAAAGTGGGGGTGGTGGATGAAGGTAGGTCGGCCTGTAATAATTGTTAAGGGAAGGCAAGTTGCTTATCTTCAACAGACCTGGTAATTAAGTCATGTCTAATTTAATGTGCATGCAAGTGGAGAAAGGCATTGGCTGCAAGAGATGAATTAGTCCAAGTTGCTTATCTTCAACAATGCCGGCTAGACGAGAGAAGCTGATTTTGACAAATATAAGGAGATAGGCATTGGCTGCAAGAGATGAACTAGTCCAAGTCAATGAAAGGTCATGAAAAAGAAGTGGAGTAATTAAAATGTTCCATGAAGTAGATTAGCCTAAGTATATGTCTTTGTTGCTGTCTTCCAGGGATAGAGAGCTAGCCTTCACAATTTGATCACCTTAATTAGATCAAAGCTTATCAATTTCAAAACCGTCTTCACTGAAAATTTTGGAAGAGACACCTTTAGTATAAATTCGATTTTGTGAAATTATGGAAGTAAAAATTCATTTTTTTTTAAAATATGTATGATTGATAAACAAAAAAAAAAAAAAGTGAAAAAGTGTTTCTTGAAGAGACATTTTTAGTATGAATTCGATTTTATAAAATTGTGGAAGATGTCTCTTTAAAATACACTTTTAATAATTATTCAATTTTTTTAATATATATGATTGATTAAAAAAAATTGTAAAAATGTGTCTCTTAAATATAAATTTAATTTTATAAAATTATGGAAAGTGTCTCTTGAAGAGACATCTTCAATGTAAATTTAATTTTTTTTTATCGTGTGTCATTCATATGAAAATTATAGAAAATGTCTTTTGAAAAGACACCTTCGATGTGGCAAAAAGTGTCAACGATTTGTCAATAGTTTTGTAACTACCATCTTTTAAATTTTTTTTCTCAAAGTAGCTTTAGAAGTTAAAAAAAAAACCCGAATTTTCATTTAGATATAGGGGCTTGGGCCCCATGGACACACAATATAAAGTGCATAAAGTTTGAATCATTTTTTTACCATGAGAATTACAATTTTATGCATAAGCACTCCAACACGCACATGTACTTTTTCAACACATTATATTGTTAACTTCTTAGATTTGAAGTATGGTATGTATCTATTTAGTACTTTGGTTTTTTCTCTTATAATTTACATAAATTAAGAAGTTGAGAGTAATTCAAATTAAAGTATTTTGGTTCGTACCACTTTTATTAATAGTGCTTAGGTTAAAAATATTCTTTAAGAAAAATTTTTGCTTTTAAAAATAGAAACAAGTAATAAATTCTATATAAAAGCTACAACCTCTTGTACGGAAAATATAGATTTATATTATGTATCTAAATATCACTTTTAGATAAACTTGAGCAGACTGTGAGCATATATAGAAGAGAAGTAAATTTTCATTGCATGAAGAAGTGAAGAAGTGAAGATGGTCAACACAACATCATCTTTCCTATACAAAGTTTGGAAGCTTGAATGAGGGAGTTATGGTCTACCACCCTCTTCAAATGGTACCAACACCATAATAGCAAACAGAATTACAAAAGCCCTCAAAATCAAATAAATCGAATTACAACATTCTTCATGGGAATCTCAAATGTATAGGTCTTCACCTGAACTTTGGTATTTTTCTTTTCAAACAAACATCTGACTCTGCTGAGATAAACAATGAAGCCTGAATGGGCCTCCTGGTCCTGAAAAGTGGGGTGTGGTACATAATGTACATGGAAATATCCGATCATAGCCAAGACCTAAGAAACACCAAACAAGAACTGTATGAGATCAAAATTAGGCCAAAAAAAAAAAAAAAAAAGTCCTGCTAAGTACATAACAAAGAAGATGCATTCCCATATCCTTGCCTTCTGACAGTGGCTAATTGGTGGTGTGGTATCAACTATCATTCAGGTGATCTCTCCCTGCTTGCAAGTAGAACCATAGTGAATACTGTCTCCAGTAATTGTAGACTGCCCAACCAAAACAGAGCAATCTCAGTAAAATTTGAGCAGGCAGTACCATTAAGGTACTCTGCGTTCAATAAGAACAATGAACGAGGCACTAAAACAATGGCATCTTCCTCACCCCACCTTCCATCTGGAAGTTCCCTTATAACAATTTTATTGTAAATTGACATAGAGCATACTATACATCACTGCACAAATGCTTTAACTATTGGAAAATATTAGCCAAACGAGAACTCACAAAATGATGCAGTCATGATTAAGAAAAACTTGTGAGGTTTCCACAGTTGGACCATCGGGAAGTTGAAAATGAAGTCTTTACAAGTACAAATCCATAATAGATCATGACAAAGGATCAAAGCAATTAAAATATTTCACTAACCATAAATCATGATTGAGGCTCAAGAAGACCAAGTCACTTATCCCTGAGAGCTGCTTGGCACCATGCCTTTATGACCATAGCCAAATCAACCAAACCTTATAGAGAGCAAGGAAGCACAATAGAGATGATAAGAAATTTTGAAGCATAAACTTAATAATTGCCACAACGTTTTTTATTTTGAAGGAAGTTATTTTGAGTATGGAACAAGTACCTGATTGACATTGATATATTTCCATCTTCATCAGTATAACACATCGTTGATGATTATGTGTGGAATGTGAGCTACATACTGCCAATCTTGGCCTTTCCCAAATTGGCAGCGACCTTCCAGCAAAGAGCATTTTTCAACAGCCAGAGAAGAGAGGGAGTTTGGCAATCTCTCTTTCGTCAGGTATTGAAGCTTCGGGCAGTCAGAGATCTGCAATTTTTCAAGTGAGCTAAGGTGTTGAAGACCTGCTTCTGTTAAAGATTTGAGCTCAGGGCAGCAGCTAATGGATAATGTTGTGAGGGAGGTGAGATGTTGAAGCCCCTTGCTGTCTAGAGACTTGAGGTTTGAGAGATGTTTAATTTCAAGAGTGGTAATTGTGGAGGGCAATAGGCACTCATCAGGGAATGATTCCATGTCTTGGCATCCGCCATTGATTGTGAACATTGTAAGAGAGGCCAGTCTTTGCAAACCCCAGTCCACCTGAGATGTCAGTTGGTCGCAGGATGAAATTTCAAGTTCACGTAGGTTGGAGGGCAAGCCATCCCTCTGAAACAACAATTCTGGACAATGAAATAACCTCAAACACCGCAAAGTTGAGAGGGTGTGCTTCAATAACTTGAGCTTCAAGCATCTGGAGATCTCATACCTTGCTGAGTCGAGAGCCGGCAATTCAATATATACAAGATCAGGGCACTCATAGATATTCAAATCATTAAGAGATGTGGGATCCCCCTCTGAAATGGAGATATAGAGGAATTCAAGCCCTTGAAGATTATTGATTTCAAAATAACGCAATCTTGGGAAGATGCTTAAGGAGAAGGATAATGAAAGAGAATCACAGGTGTTATCTCTGATGTATATATTTTCGAGGAAAGGGTGGTGGCATCTCAACAACACAGGTAGGAGAAACTCTAGCTTGGAACAGTGAGAGATTTTTAGTGATTCCAATGCATTAGTGGGTAAACCAACTCCGCGCAAGGATCTAGAAAAACAACAATATCTGATTTTCAAATCTTTGAGAACACAAGTTTTGCTCTGGAGCGGTTCCTCTTCTATTAGAGTCTCCACAGAATCACATTCTGTAATTGAGAGGCTATGCACTCCCACTGGTAGTTGCTTCCACTGAGAGATGTTTGAAATTTTAACGTGTGAGGTTTGAAGAGCAGTGAAGCCACTAGCTGGCCTTTTCAACTGCAATTTACCACAATCGGCCATCTTCAATTCACTGATTGCAGGGACTCTGAGTGAAGCCACAAGCAGCTGCGGACATCCAACAATTTCAAGTTTCTTCAACGATCGAAGCTGTTTTGGTAATTTTCCAGTGAGTTTGGGACACTCCCACATATAAAGCTCCTGGAGACGAGGGAATTCTCCACGTCTGCATCCACAACACAACCATTTCTCCCAATTGTGCATGCACTCAAATATTAGAATTTGTAAGGATGAGAAGGAAGGCTTAACTGCAATGGAGGAAGAAGCATTCCCATAATGATAAAACTCACTGCCCACTCTCTCTATTCCATTCATTCCTGAGATCCGTAAGTGTTCAAGAGAGGGTAGCTGCCCAAGTGGTGGCAATGATAAGCAATTTTCACAATCCCAAAGCTCTAGGGTCTGGAGATTAGAGAATAAAGGATTTGCTACCCATGTCGGAAATCTGGAACCACCAAAACGACTAATAGAGAGTTCCTTTAAGTTTGTATGTGGCCGAAGATTATCAATTATGTCTCCATCTTGTATAATATCACTTGGTCCCTCATCCCAAGCCAACACTAACCCCTCCATGTACATCTTGTCCTTCAAATTGGCTTCTCTTGCATCCCTGCCACATTTCACATTCTGCAACTTTGAAATTCTAAGTGTTCCCTTTATATCTGAAAGTCCCTTCAATCCTCCAATCCCCGACCTGCTCTTTTGCCCCACAATGAAATTACTCAAGTTTTGCAAACATTTTAAATGGCCAATATGACTTGGCATCTCTCTTAGTGGGGTACCAAGAATGTCAAGATAACGCAAATTAATCAAATTTTCAATTCTTGAAGGCAATTCATACAGTTTCATACACCATGACAATATCAATGTTTGTAAATTGTACAAAGTACATATTGATGTAGGCAATTTTTCAATCGAAGTATGAGAGAGATCCAAGTAGCGCAAATGTTGTAACTTGCCAATTGAATGGGGCAGATTAACAATCCTATAGTCACGCAAACACAACACCCGCAAGCACCTAATTTCCGATAATAGATTGTGTAGAACTCTATTACTTAAGTGGTTAGCAATGGCGCCAAACATGTAAACCCCCAATGATAAAAATGTTCGCAAACACTTAAATTCAGAAAGTGTTCCATATCTATCAAAGGTATTATATTGTCTATGAAAATATGATAAATGACGAGTCTTTTCTGAGATTTGGCATACCCGACCATCCTCCAAATTGACAGAAAATTCTCCAGACACCAGTTGAGCCAAGTCATGAATAAGGTCATGCATTATAAAGTGTGTCTCCTTTCTCCTAACTGAATTTTGAAAAAATGACTTTGATAAAAGCTCGTGAAAGTACAAGTCACCTACCTCTTCCATTCTTCTCTTGCCTTTTGATTCTTGTAAAAGACCCTCAGCCATCCATAACAAAATTAGCTTCTCTTTCTTCAATTCGTAGTCCTTGGGAAAAATTGAGCAATAGGCAAAACATTGCTTTAGATATGAAGGCAGATAATTGTAACTCAATCTCAATGCAGGAAGAACTGTATCAGTGGACAAATCCCATATTTGGCTGTTTAGTATATCATCCCATTTCCTCGCTTCAACCTCAGAATGTAAAAGGCCCCCCATTGCTTTTACAGCTAGTGGCAAACCTTGGCACTTGTCCACAATCTTCTTACCAATTGCTTCTAGTTGTGGATATGCACTCGAGTCTCCATTTTCAAATGCGAGTTTTCTAAACAGAGACCAGGAATCTTCAGAGGATAGTTCACCAAGACGATGAGAATAAACAGCGCGCATAACTGCTGCAACATTGGTGCTGCGGGTCGTTACAACAATCTTGCTTCCCTTTGCCCCGCCTTTGAGTGGAGTTTGTAGCATAGCCCAGTTACTAGAGTCCTCGTTCCAAACATCATCCAAGACAAGTAGAAATTTCTTCGTATTAATTCTCTCTTTCAGTTTAACTTGAAGCTGATTTAGGTTATTTGTCTCGAAAGTGGATGAAGTAATCTCCTCCAGAATTGTTTTTGTAACTCTAATAGGATCAAATTCTTCGGAAACACAAACCCATGCCTTCAAATCGAAGTGTTCCATCACCCTTGGGTCATTATATAGAAGCTGAGCAAGTGTGGTCTTGCCAAGGCCGCCCATGCCCACTATGGAAATCACACCTATCTCATCGCTCCTTGCATTATCAGACAACACCTGTTCAATCATCTTCTGTTTTTCATCATACCTGCCATAGACAAGAGATTCATCCACCAAAGAAGTAGAAGGCCACCTTTGTGACAGTTTCTCGCCAACACCTTCTTTTAACCCAAGGACGGCTCTGTCTCGTGCCATATCTTCAAGTCTATCAATGATCTCCTCCACCCTCGACTCTATGCTCTGACTGTCGAATGGGGCATGAACCCAGGTAGACATGTCCATGATGTTACCCACCTGACTTGTGCTGGTTTGGGACTGCGCAGCTTCCATCTTGTGTCGCAAAGCCTCTGTGGCGATCTCATCCAATATGTCCTCCGCATCATACACAACCTCTTTAAGCAAGACCAGCCACTTCTTCACATGTGGATCTGTAAATTGTTTGACCTCAGCATCGTTGAGCACTGCATGGACGACCAGCAACTTCCTTTCCAACTTCTTCAGGAGCGCATCACTGAGCTTCTGCCCCCGGATGAAGCTCACAACCTCGCGAGAAGCCAACCTGTCAAATAGAACTTGAAGAGAAGCCGAGAGGAAAGCACCCCCAACTAAAGCCCCAGCCATGTCTGTTGGTTTGTAGAGAAAAGTGAGCGATGAATCAAGGAAAAATGAAGGTAAGCGATCCAAAATCAAACCACCAAAGTGGAAAAGATTGGTTCGTATAGTGAAAATGCAATAATTTCTTGGTAGCGAAGCTGGCTTAGTTCTGGTTTGGCCAAAAGCAACTTTGGATTCCAATGCTAGAATGAATTATTGTAGAAGATGGTTGACCCACAAAGCAAAAGAGGAAGGAAAAAGGAGTAGAAAAAGTGGCATATATGCACATGGCCTGCCACCAGAAGGGTTCAAAATTTTTTTTTTATAGAAACTTATATTTATTTTCTCAATACAATTAGTTTCATTTTTATAAAATTTAGATTTTAATAATTAAATATATTAAATTATTTATTTATTTTGTCATATGAGCAATTATTTTTCCAAGGATTGTGTATATAATTTCTCATTTTGAAATTTACTTAAAAGATTAAAAAAGAAAAACTTTGATAACCCATCCCCTTCTTTGAGAAAATGCAATGACTTTGAACCGAAATGATAGAGGCCCTACTTGCCGACATTGTCGACAATACCACTGCGCTACACAGAAAACAAAAGATAAAAAAAAGAAAAAGTTAAAAAGGGGAGTCAAAAAGCCATGAAACCAGTACATGGGCTGCCACTAGGAGGGTTAAAAAATTATTGAAATAAATTTATGGTTTACGTAACTTTAACATTTGTTTTCCCTAGTATAAATGGTAAAGAAAAAGTGAAAATTCGTAAGCATTAATATCGTGTATAGTTTTTCAAAAAATTAAGGATATCTACACTAGGAGAATTTATATTGTTTGTGGTTTAATTATTTATTCATATTTCAAATACAGGAAAATGAAGAAATTATAAAATAGTCTCTTACTTTCGTTGATGAAGTTTTTGCACAATATATACGTGTCCTAGTATATGGTCAAATTAAACCACCAAAGTGGAAAAGATTGGTTTGTATTGAGAAAATGCAATAATTTCTTGGTAGCGAAGCTGGCTCAGTTCTGGTTTGGCCAAAAGCAACTTTGGATTCCAATGCTAGAATGAATTATTGGAGAAGATGGTTGACCCACAAAGCAAAAGAGGAAGGAAAAAGTAGTAGAAAAAGGGATTTTTCTCAATAGTACGGTAATTTAAAAAAGTTATGCTTAAATTACTGTAGTAGAAGAAGTTATTACAAATATACGGTAGTTTTTGCCACTAGGAAAGAGGATTTGCCACTTAGGAGAGAGGAGAGAGGAGAGAGGTTCAGCGGATAATTTTTTTTTTTAAACCAAAATCATCTTTTCAAATTTCAAAAGTCAAAGGGAAATCGTCTTTTCAAAAGACGAGTTCCATGAAAAAAAAAAATTAGTATTTAAAAAAATTCCTCATTTACAAGGGAACTCGTCTCTTGAAGAGACGAGTTTCTTGAAAAAAAAATATATTTTTTTTAAAAAAATCCCAAATTATTATTTTTAAAAAAAAAAACAACAATTCCTCAAGGGAACTCGTCTCTCGTCTCTTGAAGAGACGAGTTCCCATGGGAAAATTTTTTTTTTTTATAAAAAAATACCCAAATTAAAAAAAAAAAAAAAAAAAAAAAAAAAAAAACAATTCTTCAAGGGAACAAGAGACGAGTTCCCATGGGAAATTTTTTTTTTTTTTAAATACCCAAATTAAAAAAAAAAAAAAAAACTATTCTTCAAGGGAACAAGAGACGAGTTCCTATGGGAAATTTTTTTTTTTTAATATTTTTTTATAAAAAATTTCCCAAATTGAAAAAAAAAAAAAAAAAAAAAAAAAAAAAAAAAAAAACAATTCCACAAGGGAACTCGTCTCTTTTAAAATTTAAAAAAAAAACAATTCTTCAAGGGAACAAGAGACGAGTTCCCATGGGAAATTTTTTTTTTTTTAAATATTTTTTTATAAAAAAAATTCCCAAATTAAAAAAAAAAAAAAAAAAAAAAAGAACAATTCCACAAGGAACTCGTCTCTTGAAGAGAGACGAGTTCCCATGGGAAAAAAAAAAAATTTTAAATATATATTGGGAATTTTTTTAAAAAAATATATTTTTTTTATTTTTCATGGAACTCGTCTCTTGAGAGACAAGTTCCCTTGGGGAATTTTTTTTTTTTTTTTTTAATTTGGGAACTTTTTTAAAAAAACATATATTTTTTTTCCATGGGAACTCTTGTTTTTTTTTTATTTTTAATTTGGGAATTTTTTAAAAAAAAATATTTAAAAAAAAAAAAATTTCCCATGGGAAACTCGTCTCTTGAAGAGACGAGTTCCCCTTTGGAATTGTTTTTTTTTTTTTTTTTTTTTTTTTTTAATTTAGGAATTTTTTTAAAAAAATTTTCCCATGGGGAACTCGTCTCTTCAAGAGACGAGTTGAGAGACGAGTTCCCCTTGTGGAATTGTGTTTTTTTTTTTTTTTTTTTTTTTTAATTGGGGAATTTTTTTTTAAAAAAATATGTTTTTTTTTAAAAAAAAAATTTTCCATGGGAAACTCGTCTCTTGAAGAGACGAGTTCCCCTTGTGAATGGTTTTTTTTTTTTTTTTTTTTTTTTTTTTTTTTTTTTAATTTGGAAATTTTTTTTTTTAAAAATATTTAAAAAAAAAATTTCCCATGGGAACTCGTCTCTTGAAGAGACGAGTTCCCCTTGTGGAATTGTTTTTTTTTTTTTTTTTTAATTTAGGAATTTTAAAAAAAAAAATTTAAAAAATTTTTTTTTTCCCATGGGAAACTCGTCTCTTGAAGAGACGAGTTCCCCTTGTGGAATTGTTTTTTTTTTTTTTTTTAATTTGGGAATTTTTTTTTAAAAAAAATTTTCCCATGGGAAACTCGTCTCTTGAATTTCCCTTGTGGAATTTTTTTTTTTTTTTTTTAAGGAATTTTTTTTAAAATATATACCTTGAGGAATTTTTTTTTTTTTTTTTTTTATATATTTTTTTTCATGGAACTCGTCTCTTCAAGAGACGAGTTCCCTTGTAAATGGGGAATTTTTTTAAATACTATTTTTTTTTTCATGGAACTCGTCTCTTCAAGAGACGATTTCCCTTTGACGAAATTTGAAAAGATGATTTTGGTTTAAAAAAAAAATTATCCGCTGAACCTCTCTCCTCTCTCCTCTCTCCTCTCTCCTCTCTCCTAAGTGGCAAATCCTCTTTCCTAGGTGGCAAAAACTACCGTATATTTATAATAACTTCTTTTACTACAGTAATTTAAACATAACTTTTTTAAATTACCGTACTATGGAGAAAAATCCGTAGAAAAAGTGGTATACATGCACATGGCCTGCCACCAGAAGGATTCATTGATTTTGAACCGAAATGATGGAGGCCCTACTTGCCGACATTGTTGACAATGCCACTGCGCTACACACAAAACAAAACATAAAAGAAAGAAAAAGTTTAAAAGGGGAGTCAAAAAGCCATGGAAACCAGTAGATGGGCTGCCACTAGAAGGGTTAAAAAATTATTAACATTTGTTTTCCCTTAGTAATTCCTGAAACGTAGTGTAAATGGTAAAGAAAAAGTGAAAATTCGTAAACATTAATATCTTGTATAGTGTTTCAAAAATTTAAGGATATTTACACTAGGAGAATTTATATTGTATGTGGTTTAATTTTTTATTCATATATTTATTATTATTAAAGAAATTCAAATTTATATTACTAATTATATAAAGCAAATATAAGAAGAGAAAGAAATTATGAAATGGTCTTTTACTTTTGTCGATGAAGGTTCTGTACAATATATACTTGTCTTGGTATATAATCAAACTAAAACTATCCAAAATGAAAATGGGAAACTAACTAAAATAAATTATATATAATATCAAAAATAAGAAAAAGAAACTAGTTCAAATAAATGATATATATACTATCAAAAATGAGAAAAGGAAACTAATTAAAATAAAATATATATGCACTAATTATAATCCCATGATTTTCGTATTTGATTGAAATTGACTTTCCTTATTGTGTCCATTTAAGATGGAGTTACCATAGATAACACCTGATGCGTAAATCTTACCGTCATTGTCGAGATAAAAGTTTGGTCAAGGTATGTGCTAGTTAATCTTTAGAGCTGACATGGGAGACATGGAGTTGACCTTGTTGAACTTTATAGCGAAAAAAGTGGAAATTGATCTCAATATGTTTCATGCAAGCGTGGAACATCAGGTTTGCACAAAAATAGGTGGTGCCAACATTGTCACAATATATGGTTAGCGGAGCATTGATAGCTAGTGATGTTGAGTTCAATGAAAAGTGATTGGATCTAGGTAGTTTCAATTGTTGTAGCGGCAACTGCCCTATATTCAGCCTTTGTTGAGGACCTAGCAATAGAGGTTGCTTCTTCGAGCTCCATGGAATAGCGCTGGACCCAAGGAAGATGACATATGCACTGGTGGATGTTCAATCATTTGTATTACTAACCTAATCGGCATTAGAGAAGACATGTCATTGGAGAGTTCTTGTGAAGATGAAGACCGTGAGTGATTATGCCTCGAAAATAACACTGAAGTCATTTGACCACAAACCAATGACCAATTGTTGGACAATGCACAAGTTGAAACAAGTTATTGATAATGAAAGAGATAATTGGTCGAGTAAAAGTGAGTTATTGAAGGGCATCAATGACCAATACTCAGTACCATCAATTAGGGAAGTGTCATTAAGTAATACCGATATGCTACTTAAAGACATTGGTGTCGACATATCATTGGCATTGTTTATTTTGGTCATGACAAGAAGATCTAGGATATACTTGTGTTGAGAAAAAGGGTGCCTACAGGTGTTGGAAGAACCTCAATGCCAAGAAAGCAAGAGAGAGCACCAAGATCTTTAATGGAGAACTTAAACGCTAGATATGTAACACCTGTTGAACAATGGCAGGGTTGCTACTTGAATGATAAGATCATCCATATAGACCGACATAAAAATGGTGAGATGTTTTTGTTGTAAAATAAATAAAGAAGTGTTGGAACGAGAATTGACAAACCCATTAGAGAGAAGGAATAGTCGTAATACATGGTACCAAGCACAAGGTGCTTGTTTGAGTCCATAAAGCACCTTTTTAAGATGGCATACATGTGATGATTGGTTAGGATCAATAAGTGACCAACCATGTTGGATGGAAAAACTAAGAAGTAAACATACTGTAGTGGGTTTAATCATTGGGCTAAAAAGTCTTGTGATAATCAATGTCTGCTTGTTGAAGAAAACCTTTTGCTACAAAGTGAGCTTTATAGCGATCAATGGAGCCATCAAGGTAGCGCTTGATTCGGAATACCCATTTGTAGTCAACAAGGTTTTGTAAGGTATGTGAAAGAACAAGTTCCCAAGTACAATTCTTGATGAGTGTAGTGAACTCTTCAAACATTGCTTTCTACCATTCAAGTGATTTAAGGGCTTAGGTAACACTAGTGGGTTCAAAGGGTAGGTTTGGTGAGGGAGTATTGAGGAAAGCATATTTGGGATTAGGTTTGAAAATATTGTTTTTAGACCTTGTTTTCATAGGGTGGGTTATAAATGCCAAAGGTGATGGAACAAGTGCATGGCTTTACATGGGATTATAATGGAGGAAAGAGGATTAGGTGAAGGTTGGGGTAGGTTGGAAGGCAAGAGAGAGGGTGAATGGGAAGACCCAAGTATAGATGGTGTACCTTGTAGGAAAGAAATAATAGTCGACATGGATGAGAAGGTCCCAATTGTGCCCGAGTCATTGTCACCATTTATTGCTATGGAGAAGGAGTTGTTTGGGAGGGAAGACACGGGAATGAGTTGGAAAGGGAGCCAAAAGTGAATCGTGGTAGAATCAAGGTGGGGAAGACATTAAAGGACTAGTATATGACAAAGAGTCTAGAAAACTGAGTCTATCTAAAGAAAAAAGCAATTCACCTCCAATATCAACAAGGTATGTATATGAATGATCATATACATCCATTTCATAGAATTGTAGTAGTTTTGTTGGATTTAGATGAGAATAAAGCCTTATTGTTATTGAATTCTCTTCCTAGTGATTAAGAACATCTCACTACCACCTTACTTTATGATAAGAATAAGGTAACCTTTGATTTTGTATACCACTTATTAAGCTTTAAATACTAGAAAAATGACCAAAAGGTTCACAAAGAAATGTCAACAAAAACATTAATAGTGAAGGACCAATCTCAAAGTTTTTAAAGTAGAAAAAAAGGATAATTCTCAATCTAAATGTTGATCTACAAAATATGAATGTTCCTTTTGTCACGAAAAAAAGCACTAGAAGGATTGTCCTAAGCTACAAAGGAAGAATAAAGACAAGACAATCTTTAATGCTTGTGTGATAATGTTTGGAGAAGTTGAGTCATACTTTGCTTAGGCTGGCTTGTCCTTGGTTAGTAACTCAAATTAATGGATTTTGGACACTAAATTCACTTATCACATGTGTCGCTACAAGGATTGGTTTTCAAGCTTTGAAGAACTATAAGGTGGAGTTGTTTACATGGACAATAATAATGCTTGTAAGACAATAGGAGTAGGTATAATATGGCTGAAAACTGAAAAATAATGACAGATTAACTAAAACTTTGATAGACATTCAATATGTTCTTAGTATGAAGATATAATTGATCTCATTAGGAGTATCAGAATTCATGGGGTTCATTGTTACTATGAAACATGAGTGTGGACCCGCATTTTTCACGTGCGTCCCCACTCGGTCGGCGAGACTCGCTTTTTATTTGTGAAAAATTAATTTTTGGAAAAAGTTGGAGTCGCCACTTATTTTATTTTTATTTTAAAGGGAAAATAAAACAAGAAAGAAAAACCCTAAAATGTGACTCCATAATTTTTGGAAAAAAACATGTCTTTGAAAAAACCCGAGCCTAAGTCCGGGGACCAGGTTACTTATTGGGAAGGTACCTCTAGGAGGTAGCACCCCTCTAAGCCCTAAAGAGGTCTCTACTAACAAAGTTAAGGGAAGTGTGGCCATTAATCAGTTAAGTATAAGTACCTAAGTAGGCTCTGTGATTTCAAATATTTCATGCCTAACAAGAAAACCAACCATAAGAGAGAGTCGTAGTGCGTACCTGAACGGCTTCTTAAGCGCTATCATAAAACATGAGAGGTTAGCTTGAAAATATGACACATGGTATGTATTTTCATCAAAGATGATCAAACAAGCATCAAGGCAATCAATTATGGCATCAAACATGGTCATGTCTCATGAGAACATACACATTCATAGAATTTTAGGGTTGTGGGGTAGAAAGGGCGTACCTGATTAGCAAGCATCCACATCTCTATGGGAAACAAGGATATCTCAACAATAAATATAAAGTGAATTCAAGTACTTCATCAAGAAGAATCAAAAATCATCATATCAAGCAAACAATATTGAAGTGAGTGCTATGAATGTGGGGCCCCCACCAAAGCCCTAATTAATTTCGCATAAGTTGATTCTATGAATTCCATTGTTTGGAATCATGAATTTTATTCATGCTTGTTGAAAATCGAGAAAATCATGAAAATAGTTGAAAATGATGAAAATGCATGCCGGAAGGAAAATGGCAGCAAAGGATTTGTTAAAATCTGGATTTTATGCCTCGAAGTATTCTAAAGATGGATTATTCAAAACTAGAAATGTTTAGTCGAAAAAGGGTTTGAAAGATCAATTCAAAACTGTAAATTCTCAATGAAGAAAATAGAGGAAGAGGTGTGCATTTCAGCTGTTGATACTTGCATGAAAAAGACCCTTGTAAATAGCTTTGCAATCTGCTAGTTATTTAAGAAAAGCGTTTGGTGGACCATTTTGCTTCAATCTCTAAATCAACTTAGATACCACCACCCGTTTCAATTGGTATGCTACAAAGCCTTTTCTAATCTGGATCTAAGAAACAATCATCTGTCTAGTTCAATTCCTTCTTTCTCAGAACTGATCAACCTTATTAGCCTTTACCCGACTTCCTTGGATCCGCATAGCAATAGACTCACTGGTAGTATAACCAAATACTTTGGCCATCTTTCACAACTTCAATACCTGGGCATTTCTGAGAACCTCCTTCATGGACTCATTCCACATGAATTATGTGACTTTGCTGATCTAAGATTCTTGAACATCTCAAGCAATATGTTACATGGTGTCTTGGACTGTTCTCAATTTATAGGAAGGTCTTTTCTGAACACCAGTGGCTCTTCTGGATCTGCAGAAGTAGAGATCACAAATTTTGAGATAAGGCCTTCCTCTGCAATTTCTTTTTTTTTATAGCGTGGCCTTTCTATTAGAACTTGAGTCTCCTCCAGGGTTTTGTTCTGTATAGAGTGGTCATTGGAGGTGATTCCAGGAAGGTGTTCTGTGATTTCTCGTACAAGTTCAACATTCAGTCCAAACCTGTCTTGGCGTAACCATTCTGTCAATACATCACGAGAAGTAACAAACACTCTGTCATCCTGAATACAATACGAAATATTAATAGGACCACAAAGATTATAAAATTTGGTTAATGACTTGACAGATGCTGTTGCACCAGCATTCAAGATTGCTCATGGTGTCCATATTCGATCTAGATCATGCTTGCAACAAAGCTGGAGAACATCTATCCGCTTATGTACTTCACAAAATGCACGCACCACAGTCCGCACTGCAGTCTGAGATACCTTACTCTATGCTGAAGGTGATGAGCTTGTTTCTATTGGAAACTCATCAATATTATCCTCCGCCCTTAAATTATTCATCACAATTTTTTCCGGAACTTTGTAGAAGGCAAATGGATTCTGTTTGTGAACTACTCTTTGTTTGGATATCACAATCTTCATTCAAACCATTACAAGAGCATGATAAAATATCATAATCAAAATTTGGAGGGTCATTCTCTGAGAATATCATCTGAATATCGGAATCTTCATCTTCATTCGTACCAAAGGAAGCTGAATTGCCATTTCCCTTTTTCTTTCCCATGAAGAGGATCACTCAAAGCTGAATGTTGGATCAAAGAGGTCTATGACATTCGAGGAATATTTGCTGAATTGCGTAGGGGCTTTCATTCATGGCTCTAAGACGGGTGAAGGCACATTCCATTGAACTCTTGGGGACATTCATTCAAAATCTTAACCGGCAATTTTGGCGGAAGAAAATTATCTGTAGCAAAAATGTTTCGTGGCTTTACTTCGGAACAACCACAAACTCTCTTTAGAAGATTTAATGTTCTCGGGACCAATAAGCGTCACGAACTTTGCTTGAACAGTCTCTGATTCATTTTTTTTTTTTATGTGAGCACGAGTAGTTATCCTCAAAATCAATCTGCCTCTTCCAAACCAGTTTCATTTATCTTGCCAGCCTTCAGTTGATCGAGCCTTTCAAACTCTACCTCATCTTGCCATAATAGGGTTTGATACTTCTTCTTCGACCTTTATAAGGACTGATGAAAATCCAAGGTGATCTTGATCCATAAGAGAAACATCATTTTGAACAAATCTACCCTGTGCTAGCTTCTGAAAGTATGATCAATGCTTAGGTTCATGATTTTCCATATTTAAGCTCAAGCCATCTCCATCTTTTTGTGGTTTGCTAATGTCAGGGGAATCTGAAAGATGTACGGCTTTGGAGAATATATCAGAGAGGAAATCACGAGGGAACCGGTCATTGATATCAATAAGGATATCTCTCTGCTCAGACGTGGAAACACCAACAGAGCTCTCTATCCAAGCAAAAGTTTGAGCATATCCTCACTTCCAGAATGTTATTACTAGTGAAATCCTTTCCGGACATTTCACCCTGATCAGGCTCCGGTAGAATATACAGAGGATCCTGATAGTGCTTAACAGAAGCAACTTGATTCATTGCAGGCAGTTCTGATCCAGGTTCAGTTGTTCCATCAACCAGATGTTTCCCAGGGATATCTTAGGTGCCGGTTATTCCATGATCAGCCTTAATAACCATGTCCTCAACCATAGCTTCTGCAGTTGAGATGGTCTGTTAAGTTTGAAGAGTCAGATTTCCATTTCGCAGTTTGTCAGTGGATTCGGCGACTGAATCCTGATTTCCAATATCAGAACGTGAGTGGGATATAAGAAACTGAGAACCAAGTGAATCGTCAGACTTTGATAACTGATTGAGCAGCTCTGCCTGCTCCTAGGGAACTCTTTCAGAATAATCTGAGGGGGCACGGGTGGCTCCAAGTAGCTCAAATCCATAGGACCGGACCCAGGGTCAGCATATGCAGGAGCAAAATGGACTACTTGCTGTGAGATGGTGATCGTAATCAGATTTAGGGACCTGTCCCTGATTCATGGCAACAACAGGAGAAGAGATCTTCACAGGTTTGTGGTGTTTTCCCTTATTTTCTGAAGGAAAATTGATCCAGTGAAGAAATAGAGACTAATGCTTCTTCAACTAGAATGCGATCCATCACCTCACCATCAGATGGCTCCTTCACTAGCACACTTGATTCCTGAATTTGCGAGCCGATGTATGACTGCCCTTCAGCATAGCCTTCTTGTCGAGTCATCAGCCCATGAACTGAGTGTGTTACATGATCTTGACAAAGAAGTTGGAGCAAAAACAGAGCTTCAGCAGATCTAAGAAGCAGCTGCCTGATGCATTTCGCGGCTCTCACCTCCGTAGTGGCCAATTCTACAGGACAATATGGAAGTCGTCGCCTTTTATTTGATGTTCCTTCATCTCCAAGTTTAATACTCCAATAGCAAGCACCATCATCTAGCCAAAAGGCATTGAGTTGATCAAAGGGAACCTTGATTCGAATCAAGGCGAACAAAGCCTCAGATATTATTTTGATAGGTTCTCCCATCCACTTCAAATTCTTGTAGTAATCAGGATCAACAGCCTCTATGTCATTTTTTTAGTTGTGTCACAAATTCTGTATTGAGCATATGATCGCTAGTGAAGTCAAAATTTCCAGATCTCAAGACATCTTTCCTTGGTGCCTATAAATCCATGTCAGCTTTCTCTTCATTACTCTTCCCAGATCACCCCTCTCAGAATTTCCATCCACTTGTCCAGATTCTGCCTCTTCTAGATTTTCATTCCTGGGAGAAGTTTTACCACGGTTTGAATTGGTGCTCATACTCTGAAGCTGGAACTATAGGTTGAGCACCTCTGATTTCATCTTTTCTACCTACAGATTATGATGGCATTTCTGCTCTCCAGATTCAAGGATAAACAGCGACTGTACAGTCTTCCAAGCAGCTCTTTTCTCCTTCATTAATGCCAGGCAACCAATGAGTGTACCTCACAAAGCTCTCTAATCTGCCAGTCCATCTCTTGCATGGATTAAATTATCTGTAGTGGGCAAATACATCCCCATCTCTTTGACAAGTGCCTCTAAAGTTAATATATCGTTCTTCAAAAGGTAAGCAACAGCGTCCACACTTGCAGCCTGCTGCCTATGCGTGCACCAATTACAGAATGGGTGAAGATCCTGATGTTTTTCAAACTTATTGCTTATCTGATCATGCTCTTCATCCTCAAATCATATATTTTATTTTTTGTATGCCTACAATGAAAGGAACAAGGGCACCAAGAAAATCGAACATCTTCCTTGGTAAAACAGGAAGCAATAAGTTCTGCCATTCAAATGGACAAATCATGGGAATCAGAGATAACACTGTGGCCAATAGAACACCCAGATCTGAACACGTTACTACCACTTGATTTTCCAACAATACTCCTTCAAGTAATGCCAAAACACTTTCAAGGGAAAGAACCTGACAAACTGTTGATGTTGTCCATATTGATAGTGCAAGAGCTTCCTCGGCAGCAGCTAACTTGACATTGGCCTCAACAGGTTTCAGCGAAGGATGCAATCTTATGAAATGGGCAGAAAATGGAGGTCGATTATACTCAATGGCCTGCAGAAGTGTTTTGAGTTATGTCTATGCTGGAAGATGGACAAGACTGCCTCTTAACTTCACTTCGAACAGCTGGAATTTTTGGACCCTTACGGTTTGGATGGCAAGGCGGCTCTGGAGATGAGTCAATTTCTAATCAGATTGCAGAGTCTTTGAATCACAGTTTTTGTTTTAAAAGTGAAACAGATTAACCAAGAGATGTAAGGCTTTGCTCCAGCTTTAGTACACCATCTTGACCTCACTCCTCTCCTTGCAGCAAGTTTCCCGTCTTGAAACATACAACGTCTAATCATTATAAATATCTGATCCCTTTTGTTATAGAATGTGAAGCCTCTGAGTTGAATGAATATCTCATAAACTCACCCGACCTTTGCATTAAGTTGAATAAATTCGATGCCCTTTTTTATTGCCTACATTGTGCATCACGAAGTCATTGTATTCTATGCAATAGGGTCCTTGTGGGGCATTTTATCAAATGGCTTAAAAGCAAAATCTCCCACCTTGGCATATGTACTGACCATTGCCGTTTGACACACCAAATCTGGCTCACAAATTGATGAAGACACCCAATGGCAAGCAACCAAACCACCCAATCCTGTGTTTATGTAAATCAGGCCACTTTGAACATGTGGCTCATGCTCAAATCCACATTTCGTAATGGCACCATGTGCAGATGAACCAATCCCATGCGCTAATAGCTGAGCAGAGGTGCGAACCAAGAACATGAAAGTGCAGTTATCAGAGGCCAGATAGCCGACAGAAAGAAGAATTCTACTATAGATGTGAGAGCTCCGATCAAAGAGTCGAAGATGAAGGGAGTTGGGTTCTGAGAGTTGTGATAGAGGCTTCATTGGGACTTCAATCCTTGATCGTTCTGTGAACTGAAACTATCACACGAAAAATGCAAAGTTGGATGAATTGCTCGTCACTAATTCCCGCTCAATCACCCTCCTCTGCTTTCTGCTCAAATCTGACCCCTGATTTGCTCAAAGATAATAAACAAAAGACCCCGCAATTATGTGGTAAACAAGTGCAAAACTCCTCTACCACATACGAATCTTTAAAATCCCATTAACAAGTCAATCACAGTTCAGGATTCAGCAATAACATCAGTAGAGAATGGGATTGTTTGAAGGGATTGTCGGGCTTGCCAAACAAAATGTCTTTTGAAACACCTTTGCATCGGAAGAATTGGCACCATTAAACTATGGCAGTGGCTTGAGCGAAGCTTCAGTCTTTAATTTCTCATCAAATTATCAGCAGGTTCCAGAATTTTCCAATATCCGGAATACACTAGGATTGCTACACACCTCAATCTGTCCTTAATCTGCATATCCTTAACAAGTGAATAAACAGCCGACAAGCTAGAATTTTGAAACGTTTGATCTCTTTGCTGAATCTCATGACTGCATGCCCAGGCTTTGGAGTCACCCCCATATGAAGAATTGATGGTTATGTGACGGGTAGGAAGAAAGGCAAAACAGATATGGTAGAGAGTAGAGGAAACGATGGGAAAACAGACATGGGAGATTAAAAGAAAATAAAACCACATCTCATGATTTCTCAATAGGCTCAGGTTAGTGGGAACAGGCATGGAGTTATATGCTTCTGAAGACATTAGTGACATCCAAAAATCAAAACAAGGCAAACAGGCAAGTAACCAATCTCAACAAAGCAAATTGTGGCCCTTTCCGTCCACACAAAAATCAACAAAACAATTGAATATTCAGGAATCGAACACACGGAAAAATCAAATATAGATAAGAATTCCAAAAGCAACGAGGTGCATACCTGGACAGCTTTGGTTGCAATGGCTCGGCTTCTGGCTATCTTTCCTCTCCCTTCTAAAGACAATTCCCAGATAAAAATCCTATTTTTCCTTGTTCTTTCTCCTCCTCCTCCCTCTCTAGACTCCAATACGTGCTCCTCACCAAAAAAGGCCCTCTCTTTCCTTTTCTCACATATACATATATTACCCCCTAAAACCTCCATCTCTCTAAAAAAAAGGCGAATTCTCTTATTTCCTTCTCTTCTTTTCTCCTTTTCCTTTTTTAAATCTTCCAATTCAAATTCCCCTCCAAAACCTTCCAAGGAGAGTCCCACCTTCCTTAAACTCCAATGGTAATTTTCCTTGCAAAAACATGAAATTTTTGAAGTTAAATAATTGAATGAACGGATAAGCAAGTAAATAAATTAGGAAACGGTAAAAATAAATAAATAAATAAATAAAAATAAATAATAAATAAGTTAAGGAAAATAATATAAAGAGGAAGATAACCAATAAAAAGTGAATGATAATCATAAAACTAAAACTAAAAAATAAAATAAGATAAAATAAAATAAAAATAAACCAATAAACAAAAAGTCGAGCCCAAAAGCCATGTAACCATGCAAGTCATACAAGTCACGCTAAAAATGTCCAAATGGGCCAAGGTGAGACTAAGTGGGCCAAGGTGGACCTAATGGGCCTAAGTGCCTAAGTGGATCTAGGGTGCCTAAATGAGCTACCCTAAAAGCTATCCTAAAAATGAACGAAAAGCCTAAGTCTAAAATAGGGCTGCCAATGGTCACAATAAGGGGCCAGATAATCCCTCAACGAAAGTCTCCAAGGTGACAGAAAAAGGTAAGTAATATGAGTAGCAATGGGCCACCAAGGAACTACTGTGGAGCACTGAAAACGAATTTAAAAACATGTGCTAAAGGGACAAAATTGAGGGTCTACAAATATGCCCCTCTTCGGTATAGATCACGAGTGTACAGAATGTGAGTAGAAACACGAATAATGAGCGGAATGAAGTGAACTATACCGAAGAATTAAAGAAGGACCAGAGATTTTGTCCTAGCACATGAAGAGGTAAGGTCAAGAGATGGGGTCTCAACGACATGGATGAGACAACTCTATGTGGGGGAAATGACAATAAAGAGAGAAGGCATGTGACGAGTGGCACAAAGATGGAAAGAGGTGAAAAGGATGATTCAAAGTCATGGACGATATGGATTGACTCTGGATCATGGACAAGGTGAATGACTCTGGATCTAGAATAGGATAAAAGACTCTAGGTCATGAGCTCAGGGCTTTAATTGGAAAGAATGACTCTGGGTCAAGATGGAAAACGACTCTGGGTCGAGAACTCTGAGCTCTAAAAAGAATGACTCTGGGTCTAAATGGAAAATGACTCTGGGTCGAGAGCTCCGGGCTCTAAAAAGAATGACTCTGGGTCTAAATGGAAGATGACTCTGGGTCGAGAGCTCCGGGCTCTAAATAGAAAAGAATGACTCTAGGTCGAGAACTCTGGGCTCTAAAAAGAATGACTCTAGGTCAAAATGGAAAATGACTCTGGGTCGAGAGCTCCGGGCTCTAAATAAGAAAGAATGACTCTGGGTCAAAATGGAAAATGACTCTGGGTCGAGAGCTCTAGGCTCTATAAAGAATGACTCTGGATCAAAATGGAAAATGACTCTGGGTCGAGAGCTTTGAGCTCTAGATGGAAAAGAAATGACTCTGGGTCATAAATGGAAAACGACTCTAGGTCGAGAGCCTTAGGCTCTAAATGGAAAAGAAATGACTCTGGGTCGAGATGGAAAATGACTCTGGGCCGAGAACTCTAGGCTCTAAAAAGAATGACTCTGGGTCAAAATGGAAAATGACTCTGGGTCGAGAGCTTTGAGCTCTAAATAGGAAAGAATGACTCTGGGTCAAGATGGAAAATGACTCTGGGTCGAGAGCTCTGGGCTCTAAATAGATAGCCGATCAGGATACTTTCCGACTCAAGATGCCGGGTCGAGGCCACTCACAAGTGACTAGAATGATGAAAACGAAACATCTCAGGGATGTGAATGATGCAAATGACTCCGGGTCGTGAGCTCTGGGCTCGGGGTGCTATGAATGACTCTGGGTCCAGATGGAAAATGACTCTGGGTCGAGAGCCTTAGGCTCTAAATGGAAAGAAATGACTCTAGGTCAAAATGGAAAATGACTTTGGGTTGAAGAATAGCTCAGGGCTATGAGCTCCGGGCTCTATGACTGATCGGCTAGAAGGAGAATGCAATACGCAAACTCCAGGTCAAACCACTCATGGGTGACCAAATGATGAAAGCTCAGCTAAGAGCTGGAAAGACTCCGGGTCTATAGGAAATGATAGCTCAGGGCTAGCGGCTCAGGGCCTAAGGGAAAAAGGATAGCTCAGGGCTATAAGACTCAGGGTCTAGAAGAAATGGATAGCTCAGGGCTTACGAAGCTCAAGGCCTAAAAAAAAGGATAGCTCAGGGCTATTAGGCTCAGGGCCTAAGGGAAGAAGAATGCACAGGGCTATAAGACTCGGGGTCTAGAAGGAATGAATAACTCAGGGCTACGAGGCTCAGGGCCTAGAAGAGAATAATAGAGAAGACCAACTCGAAAGTGGACATGAAATAAATGGGCGCAAAAGCAAATACTCAAAATGCCAAGGGTCGGACTACTAAACCCAAGAAGGGAAATATGCCCCAGTATCCAAGGTGCTCACGCTGCTCAAACAACCAATAAATCAATCATCTGCTGAAATCAATGGGTCAGGAACCAAATACGTCACGACAAACCTCTGAAAAGTCAAAACTGAAACAACTCTCTATGTCTGAAAAGCTACTCTGTCAACGAATCTCAAAAGGTAAATCTCAAAGCATGTATATCGTGGCTCATCTAAAAGCAAATCTCAAAGTACACAAAATGGTGCTCATCTGGATAACCCAATCGACAAGATAACAATGATGATCGAAAACAAATCCATCTCATGAACATCTAGCTAAAGGATCCACCCATGCTCCTCAGGTGAAATCTGATGTGACCCATCTCTATCTCAACAAATCCATATAGGGGGGTCCTGATACAGTCAATCATCGAAAGCTCTGAGCTAGTACTCAATCTGAAACCAAACTGGCTACTGTCCCAATCTCAAGGATACTCAAAGAAAATGGGGAAAAATGCCCCAGTATAAGATCCGATATCAAAGTCATGAGGTAAACAACCGCCACTAATCATACATCCTCATACCACTGCGCGAACAAATTCTCATCAAGGAGAGGGGAATATGCCCCAGTATGGATATCTGATGTCGAAGTCATGAAGCAAACAACTAACAATGATCATCCATCTATGCACCACTGTCTAAACGCAATCTCATCATGGAAAGGGCAATATGCCCCAGTATGAATATCTGACGTACAATAAAGAATCAGTCAAAATCAATCAAACATCTCCATAACCATAAATAGGGATAACCATACCGTCCAACAACAACTAGGAATCTCGGAGGAAGGGGGAGATATGCCCCAATGTGAATATATAATGCACAACTAAAGGATGAATCCAACATCATCAATCAACTGTCCTCAGCTCAACAATAATCCGCTAAGAATTCAGAATGATGTATCGACCAATGCCTCAAAGGAGACACTCTAAATCTAATCTCAAATGAATAGCCAAAATGATGAGGAATGTGGTAATCTCAAAAGTAGAAACATGTCTCCGATGAATCCCTGACTGAATCTGATAGGAATCTGGTAACCTCAAAATGGGGAAATATGTCCCAGTATGCCTGATCTATACACTGCACTAAAAACTGCCTCCAACTCAGTAATAATCCACTAGTCTATCTCAGAAGTACTCTGCAAATGGAACCACTAGGGGCTCAACGATGCTCCACTAGAACTGATATAGTCTCAACATACCTCACTAGGATCTCTGATCGGTGAAAATACCCAGACCCAAAGAAAGTGCTCCACTAGGGGCTCATCTCAACCAAATGAAAGGGAATATGCCCAGTAAGATAATTGATGCACAGTAGAATGAAAATCTGGATAGCATCAAATATCATCCATAAAATGAAGCAATCATCCACATCCATCACTAGATCACCTCCAAGCATCAAAGAGGCATCTCCCAGAAGAAGAAACATGACAACATCTATATATCAACCAAATCCCAAACACCAGCCTAAGTAGAGGCTGTCAAAGATAACATCTGATCTCATGGTCTCAGAGTGGTCTTAAGACACGGGACGTAACGTAGGTCAGGGTGATGGGGTGAAAGAAATGAAAGGAAACTAGGCTCAAATACCCAATGATCAAACCCATACCCTAGTGTATAAGATGTAATGCATAGAAAATCTCATGAGCCATGGACCTAAAGGTAACCAAAGGAAATGTCGATGGGGAAATGAGAGAGATGAGTAGTCAAACCATCAATGAAATATGTGAATGATGTGAAAAAAGGTATCAAATCAATAATGGGTATCAACATGTAGGGAATGGATAAAAGGTGGAACAAAGATCTGGAAAGAGGTAATGGGATACAAAAAGAAGCAATGAGAAAGTGAAACGAGTGATGATCAACCCATGTTAGTACAATAAAGGAAAGTCATATCACCAATGATGGAATGGTGGGTAAGACAATGATCCGGAGACCCTAGTAAAAGGTCACTCATCTCTCATACCTAATACATATCAACCATGGTCCAAGAAGCATAGGATACCACAGAACTCTCACATGAACCCTCGACACTCCAAATGCATAACAAGAGTGGCTCAAGGACTGAAAAACTCATAAAAACTCACAAAAACCCACAATGACAAATATACCCAATAAATGAATCCTCAAAAGGTGGCGTAAATACCCAATGGAACGAGATACCATACATGAGTATATCATTGCGCTTTTTCTTTCTTTTCTTCTTTCTTTGTTTTTCTTTCTTTCTTTTTCTTTTGTTTTTCTTTCTTTCTTTTTCTTTTGTTTTTCTTTTTTTTTTTTTTTTTTTTTTTTTTTTTTTTTTTTTTTTTTTTTAGCGCATGCTCTGATCATCAATAAGTCAAACTCCAATGGGAAAGATACAAGGAATGAACAAACTCTCTCAGACCACTGATGAATACATGAACCCTAACCCATGAGACAACCTTTCAAACTAAAATCTCCGAATCAATGCCAAATGAGGGGAGGGATGGAGTGATATGACTGCCCTCTTTTGCACCAAGATGTGAAGAATCATCAACCCAAGAAATAGAAGAGATAAGATGAAGCAAATAATAATAAACGCGAGAGAGCCAATGAAAATGTGATGATAGTAAAATAGAACAAATGAGGCGATAAAGGGATGGTAACAAGAATGAGAAGATAGACCTATAAGTCTAAAGCTCATGAGACTTTCCTAGCAAAGCATGCATATACATCAAAGGGTCCCAACCCGGGTGTAGAAATGGTAATCAAGGCTATAAGAAAGAAATAAGGCTATAACATACCACGTGAGGCTCAATGGGCTAGCAACGGTTTAATATATTAATAAAGGTGATAAAGTGTAAGGCTAACCGAAATGATGGCCACCCATCCTGCGACCATGGTCTCAAATGTAATACTTCTTCAACTAATCCGCACTAGTGGGGTTGAGAACTGGTCTCTATCTAGATACGTCAATCATATTTCCTCTCTGGGGTAAACTCTCTAATGACAAGTGGTGTACTCCAAGTAAGTCCATAGGGTCTCCTGGAATAGATGAATCTCCATGACCATAACCGGGCTAATATCGTCCTCAAACATATCATCAACATAAGCGGGAGGCCCCAACATAAATAAACTGAATCTCTTCTGAACTCTCAACAATGAAGATCTCAAGCATATCAAGAGAATGAACTATCTCAGGCTAATCTGTGCTAACCATCCAACTATCATCCAACAGGTCTATCTCAGGCTCATCATGAAGAAAACCATGTCAATCAAATCTCCCATCTGAGAAAAACTAACGTCCTCTATAAGAACTCTCATCTGATAAACTTTGACTCATAATCCACTAAACTCATCATATGTACGAAGTCACCCTCAACAATGTCACTGGCTAACTAGGTGGTGGGGGTGGGTGGTAATGAATCATACGACATCTCATCCTAAACTGGATGCTATCTATCTCACTATCCATCAATCCTCTGGCTCAAACTTGCTAATGCATCTTGAATAGAGTCATAGTGACTGTAAGTCGATCAACTGTATCATGCTGAGGATCCATACCTGACTGCTTTGAAACCTTGACCAATCTATCTCCAACTCTAATATAAAAAGTCAAATCCAGACTGAAGCGAATAACATTCCTATAAGGTACAAAGACACAGAAAGAGAAATGACATGAAGGAAGCTCAGAAGAGGTGGAAACACACTAATCACAATGCAGAAAGGTGGCCCAACTGAGACTCAAACATGTACCAATCTCTGAGCACACCAAAAGGAGACCATGAAGAGGATAACTGAACCCAATTATGACCAAGGCAGTTCTGAAGCCCACAGATGCACCCACGTGTAGGAATGAAATCTTAATTGGGTCTAGGCTAACCTACAAGGTTAAAGCGGCTCTATAGGATGACATGGGTGGGTTAAAGGATCCCTAGCAGAAGCGATCGTACCCTCCGGCGGTACGCAACCCTCTGCACGCCTCCAAGGAGACGGGGTGCTTCCATGCAAGGTGGTCATCACCTCCACACATGCACTTCCTCGCGTTCCCAAGGGTTTCTTAATGGTGAAGGCTCTCCCATCTCTCAACACTCAAGGATAATCTAAAGTGCACAATGAAGGATGTGGGTGCATCCGAAAAACCTAAGATCTAAAGTGAGATAGTGGCCAAAGACAAGCAATCATACAAACATGCAAGAGAAAGGGTTGTCATGCAACAAGCAGTCATACTAAGCAGATAAGTGTCATACAATCAAAGTCCTATCTAGCATATGTGAGAGTGAATCATGCTGAAGTGAGCAAGCAATCAAGTGATCATTCAAGGCAAACACAACAAACAGTCATGCGAAGTAGATACATATCAAACAAACGAAGTCCTATCTAACATATGTGAGAGTGAATCATGCTAAAGTGAGTAAGACAATCAAGTGATCATCCAAAGCAATCAAACATGTTAGGATAGCAAACCAAACAAGCAAGCAAATCAAATCACCTTGCCCAAAAAGAAGTACCCACTAATCGACCAATTAAACGCCACATTTTCCTTAACTAGTGTTCAAGCTTGATCCTCAAAATCCCCAGTGGAGTCGCCAATTTGTGGACCCGCATTTTTCACGTGCGTCCCCACTCGGTCGGCGAGACTCGCTTTTTATTTGTGAAAAATTAATTTTTGGAAAAAGTTGGAGTCGCCACTTATTTTATTTTTATTTTAAAGGGAAAATAAAACAAGAAAGAAAAACCCTAAAATGTGACTCCATAATTTTTGGAAAAAAACATGTCTTTGAAAAAACCCGAGCCTAAGTCCGGGGACCAGGTTACTTATTGGGAAGGTACCTCTAGGAGGTAGCACCCCTCTAAGCCCTAAAGAGGTCTCTACTAACAAAGTTAAGGGAAGTGTGGCCATTAATCAGTTAAGTATAAGTACCTAAGTAGGCTCTGTGATTTCAAATATTTCATGCCTAACAAGAAAACCAACCATAAGAGAGAGTCGTAGTGCGTACCTGAACGGCTTCTTAAGCGCTATCATAAAACATGAGAGGTTAGCTTGAAAATATGACACATGGTATGTATTTTCATCAAAGATGATCAAACAAGCATCAAGGCAATCAATTATGGCATCAAACATGGTCATGTCTCATGAGAACATACACATTCATAGAATTTTAGGGTTGTGGGGTAGAAAGGGCGTACCTGATTAGCAAGCATCCACATCTCTATGGGAAACAAGGATATCTCAACAATAAATATAAAGTGAATTCAAGTACTTCATCAAGAAGAATCAAAAATCATCATATCAAGCAAACAATATTGAAGTGAGTGCTATGAATGTGGGGCCCCCACCAAAGCCCTAATTAATTTCGCATAAGTTGATTCTATGAATTCCATTGTTTGGAATCATGAATTTTATTCATGCTTGTTGAAAATCGAGAAAATCATGAAAATAGTTGAAAATGATGAAAATGCATGCCGGAAGGAAAATGGCAGCAAAGGATTTGTTAAAATCTGGATTTTATGCCTCGAAGTATTCTAAAGATGGATTATTCAAAACTAGAAATGTTTAGTCGAAAAAGGGTTTGAAAGATCAATTCAAAACTGTAAATTCTCAATGAAGAAAATAGAGGAAGAGGTGTGCATTTCAGCTGTTGATACTTGCATGAAAAAGACCCTTGTAAATAGCTTTGCAATCTGCTAGTTATTTAAGAAAAGCGTTTGGTGGACCATTTTGCTTCAATCTCTAAATCAACTTAGATACCACCACCCGTTTCAATTGGTATGCTACAAAGCCTTTTCTAATCTGGATCTAAGAAACAATCATCTGTCTAGTTCAATTCCTTCTTTCTCAGAACTGATCAACCTTATTAGCCTTTACCCGACTTCCTTGGATCCGCATAGCAATAGACTCACTGGTAGTATAACCAAATACTTTGGCCATCTTTCACAACTTCAATACCTGGGCATTTCTGAGAACCTCCTTCATGGACTCATTCCACATGAATTATGTGACTTTGCTGATCTAAGATTCTTGAACATCTCAAGCAATATGTTACATGGTGTCTTGGACTGTTCTCAATTTATAGGAAGGTCTTTTCTGAACACCAGTGGCTCTTCTGGATCTGCAGAAGTAGAGATCACAAATTTTGAGATAAGGCCTTCCTCTGCAATTTCTTTTTTTTTTATAGCGTGGCCTTTCTATTAGAACTTGAGTCTCCTCCAGGGTTTTGTTCTGTATAGAGTGGTCATTGGAGGTGATTCCAGGAAGGTGTTCTGTGATTTCTCGTACAAGTTCAACATTCAGTCCAAACCTGTCTTGGCGTAACCATTCTGTCAATACATCACGAGAAGTAACAAACACTCTGTCATCCTGAATACAATACGAAATATTAATAGGACCACAAAGATTATAAAATTTGGTTAATGACTTGACAGATGCTGTTGCACCAGCATTCAAGATTGCTCATGGTGTCCATATTCGATCTAGATCATGCTTGCAACAAAGCTGGAGAACATCTATCCGCTTATGTACTTCACAAAATGCACGCACCACAGTCCGCACTGCAGTCTGAGATACCTTACTCTATGCTGAAGGTGATGAGCTTGTTTCTATTGGAAACTCATCAATATTATCCTCCGCCCTTAAATTATTCATCACAATTTTTTCCGGAACTTTGTAGAAGGCAAATGGATTCTGTTTGTGAACTACTCTTTGTTTGGATATCACAATCTTCATTCAAACCATTACAAGAGCATGATAAAATATCATAATCAAAATTTGGAGGGTCATTCTCTGAGAATATCATCTGAATATCGGAATCTTCATCTTCATTCGTACCAAAGGAAGCTGAATTGCCATTTCCCTTTTTCTTTCCCATGAAGAGGATCACTCAAAGCTGAATGTTGGATCAAAGAGGTCTATGACATTCGAGGAATATTTGCTGAATTGCGTAGGGGCTTTCATTCATGGCTCTAAGACGGGTGAAGGCACATTCCATTGAACTCTTGGGGACATTCATTCAAAATCTTAACCGGCAATTTTGGCGGAAGAAAATTATCTGTAGCAAAAATGTTTCGTGGCTTTACTTCGGAACAACCACAAACTCTCTTTAGAAGATTTAATGTTCTCGGGACCAATAAGCGTCACGAACTTTGCTTGAACAGTCTCTGATTCATTTTTTTTTTTATGTGAGCACGAGTAGTTATCCTCAAAATCAATCTGCCTCTTCCAAACCAGTTTCATTTATCTTGCCAGCCTTCAGTTGATCGAGCCTTTCAAACTCTACCTCATCTTGCCATAATAGGGTTTGATACTTCTTCTTCGACCTTTATAAGGACTGATGAAAATCCAAGGTGATCTTGATCCATAAGAGAAACATCATTTTGAACAAATCTACCCTGTGCTAGCTTCTGAAAGTATGATCAATGCTTAGGTTCATGATTTTCCATATTTAAGCTCAAGCCATCTCCATCTTTTTGTGGTTTGCTAATGTCAGGGGAATCTGAAAGATGTACGGCTTTGGAGAATATATCAGAGAGGAAATCACGAGGGAACCGGTCATTGATATCAATAAGGATATCTCTCTGCTCAGACGTGGAAACACCAACAGAGCTCTCTATCCAAGCAAAAGTTTGAGCATATCCTCACTTCCAGAATGTTATTACTAGTGAAATCCTTTCCGGACATTTCACCCTGATCAGGCTCCGGTAGAATATACAGAGGATCCTGATAGTGCTTAACAGAAGCAACTTGATTCATTGCAGGCAGTTCTGATCCAGGTTCAGTTGTTCCATCAACCAGATGTTTCCCAGGGATATCTTAGGTGCCGGTTATTCCATGATCAGCCTTAATAACCATGTCCTCAACCATAGCTTCTGCAGTTGAGATGGTCTGTTAAGTTTGAAGAGTCAGATTTCCATTTCGCAGTTTGTCAGTGGATTCGGCGACTGAATCCTGATTTCCAATATCAGAACGTGAGTGGGATATAAGAAACTGAGAACCAAGTGAATCGTCAGACTTTGATAACTGATTGAGCAGCTCTGCCTGCTCCTAGGGAACTCTTTCAGAATAATCTGAGGGGGCACGGGTGGCTCCAAGTAGCTCAAATCCATAGGACCGGACCCAGGGTCAGCATATGCAGGAGCAAAATGGACTACTTGCGGTGAGATGGTGATCGTAATCAGATTTAGGGACCTGTCCCTGATTCATGGCAACAACAGGAGAAGAGATCTTCACAGGTTTGTGGTGTTTTCCCTTATTTTCTGAAGGAAAATTGATCCAGTGAAGAAATAGAGACTAATGCTTCTTCAACTAGAATGCGATCCATCACCTCACCATCAGATGGCTCCTTCACTAGCACACTTGATTCCTGAATTTGCGAGCCGATGTATGACTGCCCTTCAGCATAGCCTTCTTGTCGAGTCATCAGCCCATGAACTGAGTGTGTTACATGATCTTGACAAAGAAGTTGGAGCAAAAACAGAGCTTCAGCAGATCTAAGAAGCAGCTGCCTGATGCATTTCGCGGCTCTCACCTCCGTAGTGGCCAATTCTACAGGACAATATGGAAGTCGTCGCCTTTTATTTGATGTTCCTTCATCTCCAAGTTTAATACTCCAATAGCAAGCACCATCATCTAGCCAAAAGGCATTGAGTTGATCAAAGGGAACCTTGATTCGAATCAAGGCGAACAAAGCCTCAGATATTATTTTGATAGGTTCTCCCATCCACTTCAAATTCTTGTAGTAATCAGGATCAACAGCCTCTATGTCATTTTTTTAGTTGTGTCACAAATTCTGTATTGAGCATATGATCGCTAGTGAAGTCAAAATTTCCAGATCTCAAGACATCTTTCCTTGGTGCCTATAAATCCATGTCAGCTTTCTCTTCATTACTCTTCCCAGATCACCCCTCTCAGAATTTCCATCCACTTGTCCAGATTCTGCCTCTTCTAGATTTTCATTCCTGGGAGAAGTTTTACCACGGTTTGAATTGGTGCTCATACTCTGAAGCTGGAACTATAGGTTGAGCACCTCTGATTTCATCTTTTCTACCTACAGATTATGATGGCATTTCTGCTCTCCAGATTCAAGGATAAACAGCGACTGTACAGTCTTCCAAGCAGCTCTTTTCTCCTTCATTAATGCCAGGCAACCAATGAGTGTACCTCACAAAGCTCTCTAATCTGCCAGTCCATCTCTTGCATGGATTAAATTATCTGTAGTGGGCAAATACATCCCCATCTCTTTGACAAGTGCCTCTAAAGTTAATATATCGTTCTTCAAAAGGTAAGCAACAGCGTCCACACTTGCAGCCTGCTGCCTATGCGTGCACCAATTACAGAATGGGGTGAAGATCCTGATGTTTTTCAAACTTATTGCTTATCTGATCATGCTCTTCATCCTCAAATCATATATTTTATTTTTTGTATGCCTACAATGAAAGGAACAAGGGCACCAAGAAAATCGAACATCTTCCTTGGTAAAACAGGAAGCAATAAGTTCTGCCATTCAAATGGACAAATCATGGGAATCAGAGATAACACTGTGGCCAATAGAACACCCAGATCTGAACACGTTACTACCACTTGATTTTCCAACAATACTCCTTCAAGTAATGCCAAAACACTTTCAAGGGAAAGAACCTGACAAACTGTTGATGTTGTCCATATTGATAGTGCAAGAGCTTCCTCGGCAGCAGCTAACTTGACATTGGCCTCAACAGGTTTCAGCGAAGGATGCAATTTTATGAAATGGGCAGAAAATGGAGGTCGATTATACTCAATGGCCTGCAGAAGTGTTTTGAGTTATGTCTATGCTGGAAGATGGACAAGACTGCCTCTTAACTTCACTTCGAACAGCTGGAATTTTTGGACCCTTACGGTTTGGATGGCAAGGCGGCTCTGGAGATGAGTCAATTTCTAATCAGATTGCAGAGTCTTTGAATCACAGTTTTTGTTTTAAAAAGTGAAACAGATTAACCAAGAGATGTAAGGCTTTGCTCCAGCTTTAGTACACCATCTTGACCTCACTCCTCTCCTTGCAGCAAGTTTCCCGTCTTGAAACATACAACGTCTAATCATTATAAATCATCTGATCCCTTTTGTTATAGAATGTGAAGCCTCTGAGTTGAATGAATATCTCATAAACTCACCCGACCTTTGCATTAAGTTGAATAAATTCGATGCCCTTTTTTATTGCCTACATTGTGCATCACGAAGTCATTGTATTCTATGCAATAGGGTCCTTGTGGGGCATTTTATCAAATGGCTTAAAAGCAAAATCTCCCACCTTGGCATATGTACTGACCATTGCCGTTTGACACACCAAATCTGGCTCACAAATTGATGAAGACACCCAATGGCAAGCAACCAAACCACCCAATCCTGTGTTTATGTAAATCAGGCCACTTTGAACATGTGGCTCATGCTCAAATCCACATTTCGTAATGGCACCATGTGCAGATGAACCAATCCCATGCGCTAATAGCTGAGCAGAGGTGCGAACCAAGAACATGAAAGTGCAGTTATCAGAGGCCGGATAGCCGACAGAAAGAAGAATTCTACTATAGATGTGAGAGCTCCGATCAAAGAGTCGAAGATGAAGGGAGTTGGGTTCTGAGAGTTGTGATAGAGGCTTCATTGGGACTTCAATCCTTGATCGTTCTGTGAACTGAAACTATCACACGAAAAATGCAAAGTTGGATGAATTGCTCGTCACTAATTCCCGCTCAATCACCCTCCTCTGCTTTCTGCTCAAATCTGACCCCTGATTTGCTCAAAGATAATAAACAAAAGACCCCGCAATTATGTGGTAAACAAGTGCAAAACTCCTCTACCACATACGAATCTTTAAAATCCCATTAACAAGTCAATCACAGTTCAGGATTCAGCAATAACATCAGTAGAGAATGGGATTGTTTGAAGGGATTGTCGGGCTTGCCAAACAAAATGTCTTTTGAAACACCTTTGCATCGGAAGAATTGGCACCATTAAACTATGGCAGTGGCTTGAGCGAAGCTTCAGTCTTTAATTTCTCATCAAATTATCAGCAGGTTCCAGAATTTTCCAATATCCGGAATACACTAGGATTGCTACACACCTCAATCTGTCCTTAATCTGCATATCCTTAACAAGTGAATAAACAGCCGACAAGCTAGAATTTTGAAACGTTTGATCTCTTTGCTGAATCTCATGACTGCATGCCCAGGCTTTGGAGTCACCCCCATATGAAGAATTGATGGTTATGTGACGGGTAGGAAGAAAGGCAAAACAGATATGGTAGAGAGTAGAGGAAACGATGGGAAAACAGACATGGGAGATTAAAAGAAAATAAAACCACATCTCATGATTTCTCAATAGGCTCAGGTTAGTGGGAACAGGCATGGAGTTATATGCTTCTGAAGACATTAGTGACATCCAAAAATCAAAACAAGGCAAACAGGCAAGTAACCAATCTCAACAAAGCAAATTGTGGCCCTTTCCGTCCACACAAAAATCAACAAAACAATTGAATATTCAGGAATCGAACACACGGAAAAATCAAATATAGATAAGAATTCCAAAAGCAACGAGGTGCATACCTGGACAGCTTTGGTTGCAATGGCTCGGCTTCTGGCTATCTTTCCTCTCCCTTCTAAAGACAATTCCCAGATAAAAATCCTATTTTTCCTTGTTCTTTCTCCTCCTCCTCCCTCTCTAGACTCCAATACGTGCTCCTCACCAAAAAAGGCCCCTCTCTTTCCTTTTCTCACATATACATATATTACCCCCTAAAACCTCCATCTCTCTAAAAAAAGGCGAATTCTCTTATTTCCTTCTCTTCTTTTCTCCTTTTCCTTTTTTAAATCTTCCAATTCAAATTCCCCTCCAAAACCTTCCAAGGAGAGTCCCACCTTCCTTAAACTCCAATGGTAATTTTCCTTGCAAAAACATGAAATTTTTGAAGTTAAATAATTGAATGAACGGATAAGCAAGTAAATAAATTAGGAAACGGTAAAAATAAATAAATAAATAAATAAAAATAAATAATAAATAAGTTAAGGAAAATAATATAAAGAGGAAGATAACCAATAAAAAGTGAATGATAATCATAAAACTAAAACTAAAAAATAAAATAAGATAAAATAAAATAAAAATAAACCAATAAACAAAAAGTCGAGCCCAAAAGCCATGTAACCATGCAAGTCATACAAGTCACGCTAAAAATGTCCAAATGGGCCAAGGTGAGACTAAGTGGGCCAAGGTGGACCTAATGGGCCTAAGTGCCTAAGTGGATCTAGGGTGCCTAAATGAGCTACCCTAAAAGCTATCCTAAAAATGAACGAAAAGCCTAAGTCTAAAATAGGGCTGCCAATGGTCACAATAAGGGGCCAGATAATCCCTCAACGAAAGTCTCCAAGGTGACAGAAAAAGGTAAGTAATATGAGTAGCAATGGGCCACCAAGGAACTACTGTGGAGCACTGAAAACGAATTTAAAAACATGTGCTAAAGGGACAAAATTGAGGGTCTACAAATATGCCCCTCTTCGGTATAGATCACGAGTGTACAGAATGTGAGTAGAAACACGAATAATGAGCGGAATGAAGTGAACTATACCGAAGAATTAAAGAAGGACCAGAGATTTTGTCCTAGCACATGAAGAGGTAAGGTCAAGAGATGGGGTCTCAACGACATGGATGAGACAACTCTATGTGGGGGGAAATGACAATAAAGAGAGAAGGCATGTGACGAGTGGCACAAAGATGGAAAGAGGTGAAAAGGATGATTCAAAGTCATGGACGATATGGATTGACTCTGGATCATGGACAAGGTGAATGACTCTGGATCTAGAATAGGATAAAAGACTCTAGGTCATGAGCTCAGGGCTTTAATTGGAAAGAATGACTCTGGGTCAAGATGGAAAACGACTCTGGGTCGAGAACTCTGAGCTCTAAAAAGAATGACTCTGGGTCTAAATGGAAAATGACTCTGGGTCGAGAGCTCCGGGCTCTAAAAAGAATGACTCTGGGTCTAAATGGAAGATGACTCTGGGTCGAGAGCTCCGGGCTCTAAATAGAAAAGAATGACTCTAGGTCGAGAACTCTGGGCTCTAAAAAGAATGACTCTAGGTCAAAATGGAAAATGACTCTGGGTCGAGAGCTCTAGGCTCTAAATAGGAAATAATGACTCTGGGTCAAAATGGAAAATGACTCTGGGTCGAGAGCTCTAGGCTCTAAAAAGAATGACTCTGGATCAAAATGGAAAATGACTCTGGGTCGAGAGCTTTGAGCTCTAGATGGAAAAGAAATGACTCTGGGTCATAAATGGAAAACGACTCTAGGTCGAGAGCCTTAGGCTCTAAATGGAAAAGAAATGACTCTGGGTCGAGATGGAAAATGACTCTGGGCCGAGAACTCTAGGCTCTAAAAAGAATGACTCTGGGTCAAAATGGAAAATGACTCTGGGTCGAGAGCTTTGAGCTCTAAATAGGAAAGAATGACTCTGGGTCAAGATGGAAAATGACTCTGGGTCGAGAGCTCTGGGCTCTAAATAGATAGCCGATCAGGATACTTTCCGACTCAAGATGCCGGGTCGAGGCCACTCACAAGTGACTAGAATGATGAAAACGAAACATCTCAGGGATGTGAATGATGCAAATGACTCCGGGTCGTGAGCTCTGGGCTCGGGGTGCTATGAATGACTCTGGGTCCAGATGGAAAATGACTCTGGGTCGAGAGCCTTAGGCTCTAAATGGAAAAGAAATGACTCTAGGTCAAAATGGAAAATGACTTTGGGTTGAAGAATAGCTCAGGGCTATGAGCTCCGGGCTCTATGACTGATCGGCTAGAAGGAGAATGCAATACGCAAACTCCAGGTCAAACCACTCATGGGTGACCAAATGATGAAAGCTCAGCTAAGAGCTGGGAAGACTCCGGGTCTATAGGAAATGATAGCTCAGGGCTAGCGGGCTCAGGGCCTAAGGGAAAAAGGATAGCTCAGGGCTATAAGACTCAGGGTCTAGAAGAAATGGATAGCTCAGGGCTTACGAAGCTCAAGGCCTAAAAAAAAGGATAGCTCAGGGCTATTAGGCTCAGGGCCCAAGAGAAGAAGAATGCACAGGGCTATAAGACTCGGGGTCTAGAAGGAATGAATAACTCAGGGCTACGAGGCTCAGGGCCTAGAAGAGAATAATAGAGAAGACCAACTCGAAAGTGGACATGAAATAAATGGGCGCAAAAGCAAATACTCAAAATGCCAAGGGTCGGACTACTAAACCCAAGAAGGGAAATATGCCCCAGTATCCAAGGTGCTCACGCTGCTCAAACAACCAATAAATCAATCATCTGCTGAAATCAATGGGTCAGGAACCAAATACGTCACGACAAACCTCTGAAAAGTCAAAACTGAAACAACTCTCTATGTCTGAAAAGCTGCTCTGTCAACGAATCTCAAAAGGTAAATCTCAAAGCATGTATATCGTGGCTCATCTAAAAGCAAATCTCAAAGTACACAAAATGGTGCTCATCTGGATAACCCAATCGACAAGATAACAATGATGATCGAAAACAAATCCATCTCATGAACATCTAGCTAAAGGATCCACCCATGCTCCTCAGGTGAAATCTGATGTGACCCATCTCTATCTCAACAAATCCATATAGGGGGTCCTGATATAGTCAATCATCGAAAGCTCTGAGCTAGTACTCAATCTGAAACCAAACTGGCTACTGTCCCAATCTCAAGGATACTCAAAGAAAATGGGGAAAAATGCCCCAGTATAAGATCCGATATCAAAGTCATGAGGTAAACAACCGCCACTAATCATACATCCTCATACCACTGCGCGAACAAATTCTCATCAAGGAGAGGGGAATATGCCCCAGTATGGATATCTGATGTCGAAGTCATGAAGCAAACAACTAACAATGATCATCCATCTATGCACCACTGTCTAAACGCAATCTCATCATGGAAAGGGCAATATGCCCCAGTATGAATATCTGACGTACAATAAAGAATCAGTCAAAATCAATCAAACATCTCCATAACCATAAATAGGGATAACCATACCGTCCAACAACAACTAGGAATCTCGGAGGAAGGGGGAGATATGCCCCAATGTGAATATATAATGCACAACTAAAGGATGAATCCAACATCATCAATCAACTGTCCTCAGCTCAACAATAATCCGCTAAGAATTCAGAATGATGTATCGACCAATGCCTCAAAGGAGACACTCTAAATCTAATCTCAAATGAATAGCCAAAATGATGAGGAATGTGGTAATCTCAAAAGTAGAAACATGTCTCCGATGAATCCCTGACTGAATCTGATAGGAATCTGGTAACCTCAAAATGGGGAAATATGTCCCAGTATGCCTGATCTATACACTGCACTAAAAACTGCCTCCAACTCAGTAATAATCCACTAGTCTATCTCAGAAGTACTCTGCAAATGGAACCACTAGGGGCTCAACGATGCTCCACTAGAACTGATATAGTCTCAACATACCTCACTAGGGATCTCTGATCGGTGAAAATACCCAGACCCAAAGAAAGTGCTCCACTAGGGGCTCATCTCAACCAAATGAAAGGGGAATATGCCCAGTAAGATAATTGATGCACAGTAGAATGAAAATCTGGATAGCATCAAATATCATCCATAAAATGAAGCAATCATCCACATCCATCACTAGATCACCTCCAAGCATCAAAGAGGCATCTCCCAGAAGAAGAAACATGACAACATCTATATATCAACCAAATCCCAAACACCAGCCTAAGTAGAGGCTGTCAAAGATAACATCTGATCTCATGGTCTCAGAGTGGTCTTAAGACACGGGACGTAACGTAGGTCAGGGTGATGGGGTGAAAGAAATGAAAGGAAACTAGGCTCAAATACCCAATGATCAAACCCATACCCTAGTGTATAAGATGTAATGCATAGAAAAATCTCATGAGCCATGGACCTAAAGGTAACCAAAGGAAATGTCGATGGGGAAATGAGAGAGATGAGTAGTCAAACCATCAATGAAATATGTGAATGATGTGAAAAAAGGTATCAAATCAATAATGGGTATCAACATGTAGGGAATGGATAAAAGGTGGAACAAAGATCTGGAAAGAGGTAATGGGATACAAAAAGAAGCAATGAGAAAGTGAAACGAGTGATGATCAACCCATGTTAGTACAATAAAGGAAAGTCATATCACCAATGATGGAATGGTGGGTAAGACAATGATCCGGAGACCCTAGTAAAAGGTCACTCATCTCTCATACCTAATACATATCAACCATGGTCCAAGAAGCATAGGATACCACAGAACTCTCACATGAACCCTCGACACTCCAAATGCATAACAAGAGTGGCTCAAGGACTGAAAAACTCATAAAAACTCACAAAAACCCACAATGACAAATATACCCAATAAATGAATCCTCAAAAGGTGGCGTAAATACCCAATGGAACGAGATACCATACATGAGTATATCATTGCGCTTTTTCTTTCTTTTCTTCTTTCTTTTGTTTTTCTTTCTTTCTTTTTTCTTTTGTTTTTCTTTCTTTCTTTTTTCTTTTGTTTTTCTTTTTTTTTTTTTTTTTTTTTTTTTTTTTTTTTTTTTTTTTTTTTAGCGCATGCTCTGATCATCAATAAGTCAAACTCCAATGGGAAAGATACAAGGAATGAACAAACTCTCTCAGACCACTGATGAATACATGAACCCTAACCCATGAGACAACCTTTCAAACTAAAATCTCCGAATCAATGCCAAATGAGGGGAGGGATGGAGTGATATGACTGCCCTCTTTTGCACCAAGATGTGAAGAATCATCAACCCAAGAAATAGAAGAGATAAGATGAAGCAAATAATAATAAACGCGAGAGAGCCAATGAAAATGTGATGATAGTAAAATAGAACAAATGAGGCGATAAAGGGATGGTAACAAGAATGAGAAGATAGACCTATAAGTCTAAAGCTCATGAGACTTTCCTAGCAAAGCATGCATATACATCAAAGGGTCCCAACCCGGGTGTAGAAATGGTAATCAAGGCTATAAGAAAGAAATAAGGCTATAACATACCACGTGAGGCTCAATGGGCTAGCAACGGTTTAATATATTAATAAAGGTGATAAAGTGTAAGGCTAACCGAAATGATGGCCACCCATCCTGCGACCATGGTCTCAAATGTAATACTTCTTCAACTAATCCGCACTAGTGGGGTTTGAGAACTGGTCTCTATCTAGATACGTCAATCATATTTCCTCTCTGGGGTAAACTCTCTAATGACAAGTGGTGTACTCCAAGTAAGTCCATAGGGTCTCCTGGAATAGATGAATCTCCATGACCATAACCGGGCTAATATCGTCCTCAAACATATCATCAACATAAGCGGGAGGCCCCCAACATAAATAAACTGAATCTCTTCTGAACTCTCAACAATGAAGATCTCAAGCATATCAAGAGAATGAACTATCTCAGGCTAATCTGTGCTAACCATCCAACTATCATCCAACAGGTCTATCTCAGGCTCATCATGAAGAAAACCATGTCAATCAAATCTCCCATCTGAGAAAAACTAACGTCCTCTATAAGAACTCTCATCTGATAAACTTTGACTCATAATCCACTAAACTCATCATATGTACGAAGTCACCCTCAACAATGTCACTAGCTAACTAGGTGGTGGGGGTGGGTGGTAATGAATCATACGACATCTCATCCTAAACTGGATGCTATCTATCTCACTATCCATCAATCCTCTGGCTCAAACTTGCTAATGCATCTTGAATAGAGTCATAGTGACTGTAAGTCGATCAACTGTATCATGCTGAGGATCCATACCTGACTGCTTTGAAACCTTGACCAATCTATCTCCAACTCTAATATAAAAAGTCAAATCCAGACTGAAGCGAATAACATTCCTATAAGGTACAAAGACACAGAAAGAGAAATGACATGAAGGAAGCTCAGAAGAGGTGGAAACACACTAATCACAATGCAGAAAGGTGGCCCAACTGAGACTCAAACATGTACCAATCTCTGAGCACACCAAAAGGAGACCATGAAGAGGATAACTGAACCCAATTATGACCAAGGCAGTTCTGAAGGCCCACAGATGCACCCACGTGTAGGAATGAAATCTTAATTGGGTCTAGGCTAACCTACAAGGTTAAAGCGGCTCTATAGGATGACATGGGTGGGTTAAAGGATCCCTAGCAGAAGCGATCGTACCCTCCGGCGGTACGCAACCCTCTGCACGCCTCCAAGGAGACGGGGTGCTTCCATGCAAGGTGGTCATCACCTCCACACATGCACTTCCTCGCGTTCCCAAGGGGTTTCTTAATGGTGAAGGCTCTCCCATCTCTCAACACTCAAGGATAATCTAAAGTGCACAATGAAGGATGTGGGTGCATCCGAAAAACCTAAGATCTAAAGTGAGATAGTGGCCAAAGACAAGCAATCATACAAACATGCAAGAGAAAGGGTTGTCATGCAACAAGCAGTCATACTAAGCAGATAAGTGTCATACAATCAAAGTCCTATCTAGCATATGTGAGAGTGAATCATGCTGAAGTGAGCAAGCAATCAAGTGATCATTCAAGGCAAACACAACAAACAGTCATGCGAAGTAGATACATATCAAACAAACGAAGTCCTATCTAACATATGTGAGAGTGAATCATGCTAAAGTGAGTAAGACAATCAAGTGATCATCCAAAGCAATCAAACATGTTAGGATAGCAAACCAAACAAGCAAGCAAATCAAATCACCTTGCCCAAAAAGAAGTACCCACTAATCGACCAATTAAACGCCACATTTTCCTTAACTAGTGTTCAAGCTTGATCCTCAAAATCCCCAGTGGAGTCGCCAATTTGTGGACCCGCATTTTTCACGTGCGTCCCCACTCGGTCGGCGAGACTCGCTTTTTATTTGTGAAAAATTAATTTTTGGAAAAAGTTGGAGTCGCCACTTATTTTATTTTTATTTTAAAGGGAAAATAAAACAAGAAAGAAAAACCCTAAAATGTGACTCCATAATTTTTGGAAAAAAACATGTCTTTGAAAAAACCCGAGCCTAAGTCCGGGGACCAGGTTACTTATTGGGAAGGTACCTCTAGGAGGTAGCACCCCTCTAAGCCCTAAAGAGGTCTCTACTAACAAAGTTAAGGGAAGTGTGGCCATTAATCAGTTAAGTATAAGTACCTAAGTAGGCTCTGTGATTTCAAATATTTCATGCCTAACAAGAAAACCAACCATAAGAGAGAGTCGTAGTGCGTACCTGAACGGCTTCTTAAGCGCTATCATAAAACATGAGAGGTTAGCTTGAAAATATGACACATGGTATGTATTTTCATCAAAGATGATCAAACAAGCATCAAGGCAATCAATTATGGCATCAAACATGGTCATGTCTCATGAGAACATACACATTCATAGAATTTTAGGGTTGTGGGGTAGAAAGGGCGTACCTGATTAGCAAGCATCCACATCTCTATGGGAAACAAGGATATCTCAACAATAAATATAAAGTGAATTCAAGTACTTCATCAAGAAGAATCAAAAATCATCATATCAAGCAAACAATATTGAAGTGAGTGCTATGAATGTGGGGCCCCCACCAAAGCCCTAATTAATTTCGCATAAGTTGATTCTATGAATTCCATTGTTTGGAATCATGAATTTTATTCATGCTTGTTGAAAATCGAGAAAATCATGAAAATAGTTGAAAATGATGAAAATGCATGCCGGAAGGAAAATGGCAGCAAAGGATTTGTTAAAATCTGGATTTTATGCCTCGAAGTATTCTAAAGATGGATTATTCAAAACTAGAAATGTTTAGTCGAAAAAGGGTTTGAAAGATCAATTCAAAACTGTAAATTCTCAATGAAGAAAATAGAGGAAGAGGTGTGCATTTCAGCTGTTGATACTTGCATGAAAAAGACCCTTGTAAATAGCTTTGCAATCTGCTAGTTATTTAAGAAAAGCGTTTGGTGGACCATTTTGCTTCAATCTCTAAATCAACTTAGATACCACCACCCGTTTCAATTGGTATGCTACAAAGCCTTTTCTAATCTGGATCTAAGAAACAATCATCTGTCTAGTTCAATTCCTTCTTTCTCAGAACTGATCAACCTTATTAGCCTTTACCCGACTTCCTTGGATCCGCATAGCAATAGACTCACTGGTAGTATAACCAAATACTTTGGCCATCTTTCACAACTTCAATACCTGGGCATTTCTGAGAACCTCCTTCATGGACTCATTCCACATGAATTATGTGACTTTGCTGATCTAAGATTCTTGAACATCTCAAGCAATATGTTACATGGTGTCTTGGACTGTTCTCAATTTATAGGAAGGTCTTTTCTGAACACCAGTGGCTCTTCTGGATCTGCAGAAGTAGAGATCACAAATTTTGAGATAAGGCCTTCCTCTGCAATTTCTTTTTTTTTTATAGCGTGGCCTTTCTATTAGAACTTGAGTCTCCTCCAGGGTTTTGTTCTGTATAGAGTGGTCATTGGAGGTGATTCCAGGAAGGTGTTCTGTGATTTCTCGTACAAGTTCAACATTCAGTCCAAACCTGTCTTGGCGTAACCATTCTGTCAATACATCACGAGAAGTAACAAACACTCTGTCATCCTGAATACAATACGAAATATTAATAGGACCACAAAGATTATAAAATTTGGTTAATGACTTGACAGATGCTGTTGCACCAGCATTCAAGATTGCTCATGGTGTCCATATTCGATCTAGATCATGCTTGCAACAAAGCTGGAGAACATCTATCCGCTTATGTACTTCACAAAATGCACGCACCACAGTCCGCACTGCAGTCTGAGATACCTTACTCTATGCTGAAGGTGATGAGCTTGTTTCTATTGGAAACTCATCAATATTATCCTCCGCCCTTAAATTATTCATCACAATTTTTTCCGGAACTTTGTAGAAGGCAAATGGATTCTGTTTGTGAACTACTCTTTGTTTGGATATCACAATCTTCATTCAAACCATTACAAGAGCATGATAAAATATCATAATCAAAATTTGGAGGGTCATTCTCTGAGAATATCATCTGAATATCGGAATCTTCATCTTCATTCGTACCAAAGGAAGCTGAATTGCCATTTCCCTTTTTCTTTCCCATGAAGAGGATCACTCAAAGCTGAATGTTGGATCAAAGAGGTCTATGACATTCGAGGAATATTTGCTGAATTGCGTAGGGGCTTTCATTCATGGCTCTAAGACGGGTGAAGGCACATTCCATTGAACTCTTGGGGACATTCATTCAAAATCTTAACCGGCAATTTTGGCGGAAGAAAATTATCTGTAGCAAAAATGTTTCGTGGCTTTACTTCGGAACAACCACAAACTCTCTTTAGAAGATTTAATGTTCTCGGGACCAATAAGCGTCACGAACTTTGCTTGAACAGTCTCTGATTCATTTTTTTTTTTTATGTGAGCACGAGTAGTTATCCTCAAAATCAATCTGCCTCTTCCAAACCAGTTTCATTTATCTTGCCAGCCTTCAGTTGATCGAGCCTTTCAAACTCTACCTCATCTTGCCATAATAGGGTTTGATACTTCTTCTTCGACCTTTATAAGGACTGATGAAAATCCAAGGTGATCTTGATCCATAAGAGAAACATCATTTTGAACAAATCTACCCTGTGCTAGCTTCTGAAAGTATGATCAATGCTTAGGTTCATGATTTTCCATATTTAAGCTCAAGCCATCTCCATCTTTTTGTGGTTTGCTAATGTCAGGGGAATCTGAAAGATGTACGGCTTTGGAGAATATATCAGAGAGGAAATCACGAGGGAACCGGTCATTGATATCAATAAGGATATCTCTCTGCTCAGACGTGGAAACACCAACAGAGCTCTCTATCCAAGCAAAAGTTTGAGCATATCCTCACTTCCAGAATGTTATTACTAGTGAAATCCTTTCCGGACATTTCACCCTGATCAGGCTCCGGTAGAATATACAGAGGATCCTGATAGTGCTTAACAGAAGCAACTTGATTCATTGCAGGCAGTTCTGATCCAGGTTCAGTTGTTCCATCAACCAGATGTTTCCCAGGGATATCTTAGGTGCCGGTTATTCCATGATCAGCCTTAATAACCATGTCCTCAACCATAGCTTCTGCAGTTGAGATGGTCTGTTAAGTTTGAAGAGTCAGATTTCCATTTCGCAGTTTGTCAGTGGATTCGGCGACTGAATCCTGATTTCCAATATCAGAACGTGAGTGGGATATAAGAAACTGAGAACCAAGTGAATCGTCAGACTTTGATAACTGATTGAGCAGCTCTGCCTGCTCCTAGGGAACTCTTTCAGAATAATCTGAGGGGGCACGGGTGGCTCCAAGTAGCTCAAATCCATAGGACCGGACCCAGGGTCAGCATATGCAGGAGCAAAATGGACTACTTGCGGTGAGATGGTGATCGTAATCAGATTTAGGGACCTGTCCCTGATTCATGGCAACAACAGGAGAAGAGATCTTCACAGGTTTGTGGTGTTTTCCCTTATTTTCTGAAGGAAAATTGATCCAGTGAAGAAATAGAGACTAATGCTTCTTCAACTAGAATGCGATCCATCACCTCACCATCAGATGGCTCCTTCACTAGCACACTTGATTCCTGAATTTGCGAGCCGATGTATGACTGCCCTTCAGCATAGCCTTCTTGTCGAGTCATCAGCCCATGAACTGAGTGTGTTACATGATCTTGACAAAGAAGTTGGAGCAAAAACAGAGCTTCAGCAGATCTAAGAAGCAGCTGCCTGATGCATTTCGCGGCTCTCACCTCCGTAGTGGCCAATTCTACAGGACAATATGGAAGTCGTCGCCTTTTATTTGATGTTCCTTCATCTCCAAGTTTAATACTCCAATAGCAAGCACCATCATCTAGCCAAAAGGCATTGAGTTGATCAAAGGGAACCTTGATTCGAATCAAGGCGAACAAAGCCTCAGATATTATTTTGATAGGTTCTCCCATCCACTTCAAATTCTTGTAGTAATCAGGATCAACAGCCTCTATGTCATTTTTTTAGTTGTGTCACAAATTCTGTATTGAGCATATGATCGCTAGTGAAGTCAAAATTTCCAGATCTCAAGACATCTTTCCTTGGTGCCTATAAATCCATGTCAGCTTTCTCTTCATTACTCTTCCCAGATCACCCCTCTCAGAATTTCCATCCACTTGTCCAGATTCTGCCTCTTCTAGATTTTCATTCCTGGGAGAAGTTTTACCACGGTTTGAATTGGTGCTCATACTCTGAAGCTGGAACTATAGGTTGAGCACCTCTGATTTCATCTTTTCTACCTACAGATTATGATGGCATTTCTGCTCTCCAGATTCAAGGATAAACAGCGACTGTACAGTCTTCCAAGCAGCTCTTTTCTCCTTCATTAATGCCAGGCAACCAATGAGTGTACCTCACAAAGCTCTCTAATCTGCCAGTCCATCTCTTGCATGGATTAAATTATCTGTAGTGGGCAAATACATCCCCATCTCTTTGACAAGTGCCTCTAAAGTTAATATATCGTTCTTCAAAAGGTAAGCAACAGCGTCCACACTTGCAGCCTGCTGCCTATGCGTGCACCAATTACAGAATGGGGTGAAGATCCTGATGTTTTTCAAACTTATTGCTTATCTGATCATGCTCTTCATCCTCAAATCATATATTTTATTTTTTGTATGCCTACAATGAAAGGAACAAGGGCACCAAGAAAATCGAACATCTTCCTTGGTAAAACAGGAAGCAATAAGTTCTGCCATTCAAATGGACAAATCATGGGAATCAGAGATAACACTGTGGCCAATAGAACACCCAGATCTGAACACGTTACTACCACTTGATTTTCCAACAATACTCCTTCAAGTAATGCCAAAACACTTTCAAGGGAAAGAACCTGACAAACTGTTGATGTTGTCCATATTGATAGTGCAAGAGCTTCCTCGGCAGCAGCTAACTTGACATTGGCCTCAACAGGTTTCAGCGAAGGATGCAATTTTATGAAATGGGCAGAAAATGGAGGTCGATTATACTCAATGGCCTGCAGAAGTGTTTTGAGTTATGTCTATGCTGGAAGATGGACAAGACTGCCTCTTAACTTCACTTCGAACAGCTGGAATTTTTGGACCCTTACGGTTTGGATGGCAAGGCGGCTCTGGAGATGAGTCAATTTCTAATCAGATTGCAGAGTCTTTGAATCACAGTTTTTGTTTTAAAAAGTGAAACAGATTAACCAAGAGATGTAAGGCTTTGCTCCAGCTTTAGTACACCATCTTGACCTCACTCCTCTCCTTGCAGCAAGTTTCCCGTCTTGAAACATACAACGTCTAATCATTATAAATCATCTGATCCCTTTTGTTATAGAATGTGAAGCCTCTGAGTTGAATGAATATCTCATAAACTCACCCGACCTTTGCATTAAGTTGAATAAATTCGATGCCCTTTTTTATTGCCTACATTGTGCATCACGAAGTCATTGTATTCTATGCAATAGGGTCCTTGTGGGGCATTTTATCAAATGGCTTAAAAGCAAAATCTCCCACCTTGGCATATGTACTGACCATTGCCGTTTGACACACCAAATCTGGCTCACAAATTGATGAAGACACCCAATGGCAAGCAACCAAACCACCCAATCCTGTGTTTATGTAAATCAGGCCACTTTGAACATGTGGCTCATGCTCAAATCCACATTTCGTAATGGCACCATGTGCAGATGAACCAATCCCATGCGCTAATAGCTGAGCAGAGGTGCGAACCAAGAACATGAAAGTGCAGTTATCAGAGGCCGGATAGCCGACAGAAAGAAGAATTCTACTATAGATGTGAGAGCTCCGATCAAAGAGTCGAAGATGAAGGGAGTTGGGTTCTGAGAGTTGTGATAGAGGCTTCATTGGGACTTCAATCCTTGATCGTTCTGTGAACTGAAACTATCACACGAAAAATGCAAAGTTGGATGAATTGCTCGTCACTAATTCCCGCTCAATCACCCTCCTCTGCTTTCTGCTCAAATCTGACCCCTGATTTGCTCAAAGATAATAAACAAAAGACCCCGCAATTATGTGGTAAACAAGTGCAAAACTCCTCTACCACATACGAATCTTTAAAATCCCATTAACAAGTCAATCACAGTTCAGGATTCAGCAATAACATCAGTAGAGAATGGGATTGTTTGAAGGGATTGTCGGGCTTGCCAAACAAAATGTCTTTTGAAACACCTTTGCATCGGAAGAATTGGCACCATTAAACTATGGCAGTGGCTTGAGCGAAGCTTCAGTCTTTAATTTCTCATCAAATTATCAGCAGGTTCCAGAATTTTCCAATATCCGGAATACACTAGGATTGCTACACACCTCAATCTGTCCTTAATCTGCATATCCTTAACAAGTGAATAAACAGCCGACAAGCTAGAATTTTGAAACGTTTGATCTCTTTGCTGAATCTCATGACTGCATGCCCAGGCTTTGGAGTCACCCCCATATGAAGAATTGATGGTTATGTGACGGGTAGGAAGAAAGGCAAAACAGATATGGTAGAGAGTAGAGGAAACGATGGGAAAACAGACATGGGAGATTAAAAGAAAATAAAACCACATCTCATGATTTCTCAATAGGCTCAGGTTAGTGGGAACAGGCATGGAGTTATATGCTTCTGAAGACATTAGTGACATCCAAAAATCAAAACAAGGCAAACAGGCAAGTAACCAATCTCAACAAAGCAAATTGTGGCCCTTTCCGTCCACACAAAAATCAACAAAACAATTGAATATTCAGGAATCGAACACACGGAAAAATCAAATATAGATAAGAATTCCAAAAGCAACGAGGTGCATACCTGGACAGCTTTGGTTGCAATGGCTCGGCTTCTGGCTATCTTTCCTCTCCCTTCTAAAGACAATTCCCAGATAAAAATCCTATTTTTCCTTGTTCTTTCTCCTCCTCCTCCCTCTCTAGACTCCAATACGTGCTCCTCACCAAAAAAGGCCCCTCTCTTTCCTTTTCTCACATATACATATATTACCCCCTAAAACCTCCATCTCTCTAAAAAAAGGCGAATTCTCTTATTTCCTTCTCTTCTTTTCTCCTTTTCCTTTTTTAAATCTTCCAATTCAAATTCCCCTCCAAAACCTTCCAAGGAGAGTCCCACCTTCCTTAAACTCCAATGGTAATTTTCCTTGCAAAAACATGAAATTTTTGAAGTTAAATAATTGAATGAACGGATAAGCAAGTAAATAAATTAGGAAACGGTAAAAATAAATAAATAAATAAATAAAAATAAATAATAAATAAGTTAAGGAAAATAATATAAAGAGGAAGATAACCAATAAAAAGTGAATGATAATCATAAACTAAAACTAAAAAATAAAATAAGATAAAATAAAATAAAAATAAACCAATAAACAAAAAGTCGAGCCCAAAAGCCATGTAACCATGCAAGTCATACAAGTCACGCTAAAAATGTCCAAATGGGCCAAGGTGAGACTAAGTGGGCCAAGGTGGACCTAATGGGCCTAAGTGCCTAAGTGGATCTAGGTGCCTAAATGAGCTACCCTAAAAGCTATCCTAAAAATGAACGAAAAGCCTAAGTCTAAAATAGGGCTGCCAATGGTCACAATAAGGGGCCAGATAATCCCTCAACGAAAGTCTCCAAGGTGACAGAAAAAGGTAAGTAATATGAGTAGCAATGGGCCACCAAGGAACTACTGTGGAGCACTGAAAACGAATTTAAAAACATGTGCTAAAGGGACAAAATTGAGGGTCTACATGAGATTTTGAAAGTTATGAAAGGTAAACTTTTGCTGATGAAAGAAACAAGGAAAAATAATTTGTACTACTTTCAGGGGAGTACAATTATTGGATCTACAGCTACAACCATTAAAGATGATAAAGAATTAGAAACTACAAGGTTATGTCATATGTGCTTGGGTCCTATAGGGAAAAAGGCTTTATTGAATTTGGTGAAGTAAGGATACTGAAGGGTGAAAAAACTTGGAAACTAGAATTTTGTGAGCATTATGTTTTTGAAAAGCAAACAAGACTGAAATTTGATATTGCAACTGATTGTACTAAAGGTGTCTTAGATTATATCCATGCAAAAGTTTACAGTCCAACCAAAGTATTTTCTTTTGGAGGTATGCATTATTTTGTTACTTTCATGAATGACTTCTCTAGAAGTACAGGTGTATGTCATGAACACTGACGATAAAGTTTTAGAAGTGCTGTTGAAATAGAAAAAGATGATTAAAACTCAAACTAGGAAGAAGATCACATAACTAAGATTAGATAATGGTGGTGAATACAAAAGTGATCCATTATTCCAAGTAAGTCAAGTTAAGGGCATTGTTTGACATTTCACAATTAGAGATACACCACAATAGATGGGTTGGAGAGCAAAAAAATATAGGATGAGGTAGTTGTTTATGCATGTCATCCCTTCAATGATATACTATCTACTATAATTGAGGGTAAAACTCCAATTGAAGTATGGTCTGGAAAGCCTGCAAATCATTAATATTCCTTGTACTTTTTTTGTTCCATTGTTTTTTTTTTTTCAAGTGAAGTAATCTAAATTAGATCCAAGAGCCAAGGAGACCATTATTCATAGGACTTAGTGTAGGTGTGAAAGGATATCATCTTTGGTGTCTAGTTTCAAAGAAATAATTTTGAATAAGAATATGACTTTTGATTAATATGCTCTATTGAAACATGAAAGAAAAGAATATTGTTCTCAAATTGAGAAAACTAAGTAATCAAGAATTGGTGGAGCTCAAGACAACAATAATTGATCTAACAAATGTTAATGAGACAAATGATGACCCTCAAATGACGAGTGAAGGTATCAAATTAGATGAAGAAGATTCTTCAAATCAAGCACTTCGTTAATAGCAAGATCCAATCACAATTAGTAGACCAAGAAGATAGATTAATTGGTGTGCTTGCTCAATTTGTTGATAAGATGGCATATGTACTTCCAATAGTAGAAGCTGATGTACCTTCTTCTTACTATTTGGACTTGGTCAATATCCTGCAAATTTAAACACCTTTGACTAAGGTCTTTAGAATTGTTTTAGTCCATTCTTATGGTTTTAACCAATCTTAGCGACTTTGGCCAATTTTTGTGTGCGAAAAGCTCTTTTCAATTAAGAGCCTCCTATTTGATTCTGTTATTTTCTGATTTGAAGGTTAGTGGTTTAATCATCATTGCCGGAGGACGTAGGTAAGACATTCTTACTAAACCTCACATAGTTTTCTTTCGTTGTTATCCTTTTTCTGTCTTTTGAGTATTTAAATCTGTATAAACAAGAAAATTTTGATGATCACTGGCTGCTATGTGCCCAGTAGAGATTTGCCTAACGAGGCTTTATGTGTTTTTGGCCAATGAGCGTTTTATAAATCGCCCGATGATGCTTGGCCTATGAATCTTAACAATTTGGTCTCTGGAGCTTGACCTATGGGTCTCTGGCCTGAAAATTGCTTACCTTTATTTACAATATTCACTTCAATGGATTCAATTTCCAACCTTTCATTACCTGTTTCCTGTTACCATTGTATTTTTTTGAATCAAATCCACACTTTTCCTCTGTTAAGAGAAAATAAAAAAACCCATGCAGCATTGGAATCAAAAAAGGAGGGACAAGATTGAGAGTCATTTTTTTATCCCAATTAGATAGAAGGTTACGATTTACATCAGGGAGTTTGGATCTTCAACTAGGAAAAGCTTATCATTGTCTCTAATAACTTCAATGGAGTCGATTTCTGCTCCTTCTTCGTTCGTTACCATTGCATTTCTTGCATCAAATCCAAGCTTCTCACCTGTTGAAAATCATTCCAAAGTCATCCTCTCTATTGAAATGAGTTCTAAAACAACATCAAGTATGCCATACTTGGGGGCAATTCTCATCCCTTCTGAAAGTTTTTCGAATACTACAATGTCAATGGGGACTCAGTGGCTTTATGGCAGTTAAAATTCAGTGCAGAAAATTTGAGTTTAGTCAGTAAAGGCACAGAAAACTGCAGTTGAGGAAAATAGTTCAATACTTTTACCTCTATGGATCATTGTCTAGTAGTCTATAGGTTGTGTTACTTCATTGTTTACTACTGAAATTAGGATGGGTTAGGAGTTCTAGTTGGATACTGATAACAATGCATAGTTATTAGAGAATTAAACAAGACATGGGGTTTGAAGAAGTGTACCTGCAATGGCCTTGAGCTCCATTAATGAGTTTGGCAACCTAATCAGCCGGCCAGCTTCAGTGCAGCAGCTCTCTTTTCTCTGCAGAGGATGGCCTCTATATATGCTCACCCTTGGAACATTTGTTCCTTTGAATCCTCCATTAGTATTAAACTCCTTTTCTCCTCCTTGGTCCCTCAACAACGTTTCATGATCAGTAGGCAAGGTATCAGGCACCATAATTCGGTGTCCCATCTCTCGCTTTTGCAGCATTTCATTCAGAGTTTCTGAAGAGAACTCATAGGTATTGGCATGGATAACATCTGCGCCATTCATTACAAGTAGCTTTACCATATCTGTGTGGTCTTCTGCCATGGCAATCTGGATTGCTGTTAACCCTTGGCGATTCTTCGAGTCTATGTTTAAACCTTGTTTCAGGAGCTCCTTCATCGCTGTTAGGTCATTTCTCTTTGCAGCAGTGCACAAAAGATCACCAGAAGTGTAGGGATCTGAAAGGGAAGCACAGTGATATAGGATCCAGAATATGGAATTGTGTTTTGCAGATACAGCATCCCATAATGCAGTGTTGCCATTTATATCTGCCATGTATGGTGTTATGATAATGATCAGATGGAATCAAGAAATGAAGTTGAGGATTGGATCATATTTTCATAGACTTCAAAAAAATTAAGATATATAACAATCCTATTTACCTCGGACATGTACATTGCACGCATGTTTGAGAAGTACCATTACACAATCTTCATGCCCTTTTGATGCTGCTATGTGCTGATGCATCACAACAAATCATGATAACCGTTTCAATATGCTGTTAGGGAGTTTGCATTTTCTGGATGAAGAAAAAGGCCAAGGAGTTTGATCATCTAGCCAGGAAGCTCAATGAACAACCTGGTTTGATTAGGCTAGTAAACAGTTTCCTGGAAGAAAGGGGGTATTAGATTGCTGGTTCAGGGGTCTATATTGCAATCTTAGAGGTTTTAGAAGTTCGTAAGCAAAGCTTGAACAGAGCTAATTCAGATTGGATGCAACTTTGAGCTCCATCCATGTCCAAACAAGCAGAGCATTGTACCTGTTGGACAGAATAAAGCTTGAAAAGTCTACTTTGGTTGCCAATTTTTCACTTATTTTCCCCCATTTGTTTGGAAACCATGAAAGTAATACCAATTTTTCAGTTCTAGGCATTTTGGTTACAGTATGCAAGCATTGTATGTACTCGAAGGCATGAATATTTGGCATCTCTGGCTTTTAAAGAGTGTACCTAGAGAATGAAATTAGGCCCTGGGGAGAAGTAATGTCCGATAAAGTTTCAAAATCCAACTGACCCAATTGAAAAAGAATCGAATAATGAAACATTTGACATGTATTAGTATCAAGAAGTTGTAGCCTAGATTCTCTGTACATCCAGGTGACTAAAGGATTGAAATATTATGAGTTGAAACCAGCCAAGACAGAGTCGAGTTGGGTTTATCTCAAAGTTGTGATCTTCTGAAGTTCTTAGATGTTTAGAAACATACCAATGGGGTTCTTCCTTTGGAGTCCCCAATATCAGGGTCCAATTTTGCCTTGAGAAGCTCATCAAGAAAGGCTGCGTTGCCAGTGCTGGCAACAGTCAGTAAATTGAAAGCCATGTTGGGATCAACATCTTCTTCCCCATTCTCCACCAGCAAATCTCCAATGTTTAGATCCTTAAGCCTTTTGTGATGCTGCAATTCACCATTATATATCATGAAAATTAGGTCCTCTATGGTAGATCATATCAAGAAGCAGAGCATGCAACTGATCTTGTGTATTGGTGAAAACTTTGCTGCAATATATACTTGCAAATGATCTAATAAAAACAGAGAGCAGAAGAAAAAACAGAAGGGGGAAGGAAATTAGTACTCAGATAGGTACAAACCTGAAGAAAGTTTTTAAGGATAATCACATTGTCTTCCTTCTTAGTCTGCATTGCTTCTATCAGTGCATTGGTCTTCAGCCTCAGGAGTTGTGAAAGGGTCTTGGTTCGAAACGTATAGCTTTGAGGTCTGCAGCAAAGTGCCCCAACTTCTCCAAACATGTCTGCAGACTGTAGAGTCCCAACAACATGCTCTTTCTCTCCCACATAATCAATAATTTCAACTTCTCCAGATACAATTATGTAAACGTCATCTGGCGCCTCATTCTGCATTATAACATCTTCTCTAGGAGGTATGTACTCAGCCTTCATCTTTGCAACCTGCTCAATGTGATTACATTGTTAGAGAATCTCACTAGGATTAGAATTTCTTCCAAGTTTTCAATATTTTAGATTTTTGATCCTATTTTATTCAATACGAAAATCAATAATTTCACTGGAAAAACAATAATTTTACCAACTTTCTTAGGTTAGGAATTGAACTTCGTTTTTATTGAATCCATCCAAAAATGGTCCCATACCAGGAGCAAGAGTATTTCTCTTGAGATTCCCTTGAAAAGATAGACCTTCTCCACAGTTGGAAAGAATAAATGCTGGCAGATGCTTTTGCATATGGATTTGGGCAGCTGTTCAATTAGTTGGTGCTGATTCAAGCTCTCAGCCTTAAATCTCAAACACATATAAGCCAGTATCTGCTCTTTCAATCTTGGAGGCAACCGGTTTCTGCATACAAAGTTTGATGCTGCTTCTATGCTATTTCTCTATGTCACAAGCCACAGATCCCAAAATTTATCACTCATCTAAACATGGTTAACTTAATCTGAGGACCAAAAGAGGGAAAAAGATCATAGTACTCACAAATTCCATAGTACGTCTAGTGCCTTCAACAACTAAGTTTGTCATGTTACCGATCAAGTAAGCAGTTAAGCCAAGGTTGAATAGCATGTAGAAAATGATGAAGATCATCTCCATAGTGTTCACAGCATGCATGTCACCATAGCCAACAGTGGTCATGGTGGTGATGGACCAATACAGGGCTGAAATATATCTGATCCAAAGGCTTGTCTCTCTAAAATTCGGTATAACGGCTCCAATCCACGTCTTTCCTTGATGCGGGTATCGATCAGCTAGCAAGTAGTATAGGCACCCAGCACAGTGGACCAGAAACAATGTCACCTACACCAAAAAAATGTACACTTTCTTCATTAGGTTAGCTACTTTTACTGGAAACAAATGACAGAAAACTCAATAAGACCAGGGCATGCACCAACAAAATTGTCGGTATGTTAGTATAGATCGCTTGAGTATACATGCAGCTTTACTCTTAAATTGTACTTACTGATAATAGCCTAGCACATCGAACCCAGAAATAGCTGAATCTGATGTCCTTCTCAAGCCTGAAAAAGAGGAGAGAAAGTGTGAGGAAAGAAGAGAATTGGGTGGAATTGTGGCTGGGATGATTAATTGAATAAATCAACCTGGTGAAGAGTTGCTTGACACGGCGGAGACGCCAGAATCTGAGCAGACCCAAGAGGGAGTAGGAGAGACCCACTTTCTGTTTGCCAGTGATCAAGGAGCCCAGTGCCTCAAAAGGCATAGTTGATGCCATATCCATCAGAAACCATGTTGACAGGTACCTATGGCATTGTTACAAGCTTGGTTAATCCTCATGTACTAGTACCCTTTACACAAAGGCCACCAGGGCTTGCTTGAAGCAAATTTTGATCTTTTCCAATAACACCCATCTTCAAAGAATTGATCTATATTATTTAGTTAACAGTTAGGGGGTGTAAAAGTAATTTTAGTCATTGTTTCTGAAATTCCTCAAGGACAGCCCAACAAGCAAAAGGCTGAGCCCAAGAGAAGAGGAATACAGTATGCTTGCAAGTGAGATGCAGTGAGGCACACCTTTGGCATGGGTGACATTCATTATAAGGATGACACCAGTTTTAGTAGGGAATAGTTTGAAATTAGGTCATTGTGAGCATCTGTTTTGTTATTATATCTTGTTGGAAAGAAAAAAGTTCCATCTTTTAGAACATCATGGTTGTTTGTTGACTTGGTGATCCAGTGGAAGAAGTAGGTCAGAGTAAATAAACTATTTTCCATTTACGGGCATATGCTCTATGATTTGGGTCCAAGGGAGGTGGGGTAATCCACCAATTAAGATACTCAATTCAATAATTGAGGTTTGGTCACACCATCTGGGAGCTACACATTGATGGTGATCATGGGCTTTGTTGAATTACAGATAAGAGTTGGGCCACTACATATATATAAAATAATAATAATGGGGTTGGTGACTCTGATTTGCATCCATGGCCACACGCATACACCCATGCACCCATACCCACATACCCTTCGAGTGTGTTATTCTCAGAAAAGGCATTGGCCCACAGTGCCCATTGATGCATAGTGCTTGTTGCACTATTCGAAAAGGGCATGGAATTAAGACCATACGGTCAGGCCAACCAGTACAGTACCATCTCAAAGTGAAAATAGCAAAAAGAAAGTTTATTCCAGAAGTCATTTTCAGCAAATTAAAGTGATTCAAGAGAGATTCTCTTCCCATTAGAAAAAAAATAAAGATGATTTTCTCAGCTAAGTGCTATGTCCTGATAAGGACATTCAACCAAAGAATCAAATAGGGTCAAAACCAGCCTTAAGTGTGTCTATATGCAACATGACCAAATCAAACAAAAATCAAAGTCCTAACTGGGAATTGCTAATTTCTTTCCTCATCTGTTTGTTTCTAGAGAAAGAAAAGGGAAAACATTTGTGGGTGCTTCAGTATCTAAGTGTTGATTAATGATCTCTTATAGCTTGAAGTGATTAATCCACTAACCTCACTGCAATCTTTCTCCAGTCACAAACAAGTAGCTGAGTTCTTCGATCAATGTAAGCGACGAAAAATGTTAGGACGATGTCAACAGCGAAAAATAGATCAACGACGTTATCCGTGATATATAGTTGTCTATTTGGAGAGGCTTTCAGAAATGCAACTTGAAAAGGGTAAATCCATAGAGAGTAGGCTACTAAAACCACCATATATGTCTCCCAACACCTGCATATGTGCAACATACAAATTTATCCTTGCCCATACTCATTACTAGATCAAAGAAACACTATTCATCAAATATAAATTATTCAAATCTTCTTATATAATGAAAATCAAGGAGAAAATTTTGCCTTCAAACTAGAAATCAACCATAATATATAGCAGACAATATTGAGTTATCAGAATAAATTGTAGCCTAATGGTTTTTCCTAACTTTCCTCTATGGAAATAGTAGTAACACTATCTAAGAATCACTTTTCCCACAAAAAAAAAAGATCAATAAAAAAGCTATATGCCATGTATGTGTCCTCTAATAAGGCCATTTAAAGGGTGAGTATCATTCTTATTTGCAGAAGTGCATGGTGACCGCTGATTGGAGGCGATATATATCAGTGATTCCAGCAACTTTCCCTTTTCTATATGAACGAACACTTTTGAAGTTCAATTCTCTCACTCAATCAAGAGTTGTGTTCATTATGGTTAAGTCATCAACTAAGCATGAATAGACAACTTCAAAAACTGATATATATGCCAGTATATATGCTTATTTATATACATGTACACATAAATAGTGGTTTGAAAAGTAATTTATGAGTCTATTAGATATGGACCTATGGACATGAAGGTGTGCACGTATGCATATAGACATTATTTACGTTTAACATGCATATTTTAATATATCAACCATATATGAACTGATCATGGTAATAGAAGTTTAATCATGATGATTGATTTTTGTCCGTTTCTTCGGGTATAGTACTCATACCTGTATCTTGAATCCATTGGTGAGATGATCCATCCTTTGGGCGCTAACGGATTTTGGTTATAACTTGAGACACCTAAGGGAGGGAGAATGACCTTTGACAGATTCCGGGAGTTGAAAGGTTTGGAGTCATCATGCTGCTTTTCTTCTGGCTTTTTCAGACTTTTCCGGCTATGATCTTCCCTCTTGATCATGTTGGAGGCTGAGTACAGACTGTAGAGCTGATGAGGAACTTTCATTTCCATTCTTCCCAAAACAACTCAACCAACTCTCTTAGCTGGGTACTGCTTTTGAAATGATCGTTAGGGTGTTTGAATGGGTTTCAGAGAGGAGGAAAGAGAGGCCAAAAAGGAGAAGAGAGGTCTGTGAGATGATATAATTGTGATGTGTGAGGGACAATGAGTGGTGGTCCTCTCAATTCGTAGTGAGTGTCTGTGCGGGCAATGGCCTAATGGAAGCACCTGCATTGATTGATATGTTTGTGATAAGATCCCATAAGCATTTAGCAATATTTTGGCTGTGTGTGGATGAGGACTATGGAGGGCCATTGCCCTTTCCTCGCCTTTATTACATGTATACATACATGATGTTAACTGGTCTAAACAGTTCCACATTGGGACAAGGATATCAATATGTGTATAAAAGATAGGACCCAGTGATATACCACATGGCCACCCAGCTGAAGGTTTATCATCACACAAAATTCATATCTCATATCATGTTACAGATTTGAATTGAATTTTCATTCAATTTTCATTACATTGTCGGTACGTAAAGATCCCGAAACGTCCTGAAAAGTTAGGCTTTTAGTTTGGCAAAACTTCTTAAAGATCGTATAGCACATGCCTGGTTTTTTTTGGATGTCACCATCAGTTTGACAACACCATCAATTTATCTTTAATTTGCTGCATGGTTGCACATACACATAGAGCATTCTGAACTAGACCACCCCCTGATCACATTGATTAGCTGAAGGGAATATTAGGTATCGATCTTTGACTTGCACCAGAAAAATGAAGGTAAATATGGGATGCAGCAAGTTGTTCTAGCATGATTGTATGCAATATGTATAGTTTTGGTCAATGATATGTAAATGCCCTCAACAAACCAAGTCACATGAAGTCAGTAACATTTGATTTTGAGGGGACCATGGTGTCTGTTGTGATGTGATTGAAGAAATCATCCTAAGGTATATCACTTTTGGTGCATATCTAGGGTTGTGAGGAATGAAACAACTGCACACTAAATGAACAAATCAATTCAGAAATTTTGGTTCAATACACTGTAAATGAAACCATTTCTTGATTAATCTCTGAGAGTAAATCATTTATTCACAATAATAGATCATTAGATTCATTTCAAACCAATATAGGTTTTAATTTGTGGGTTTTTATCAATTCCATTACTAGGGTTTGTTTGAGAACATTTTTGAAAACTTGAAAAATAATTTTTTTAGAATAGTTTTTTAAAAAACAGTTTTTGAATTTTTTTTCAGAATAATAAATTTATTTGAAAATTTGAAATATTCTCAATTTGTTTTTCTATGTTTCCAAATATTTTTAAAAAATAATTTTTATGTGTAATATTTTATTTTCAATCATTCTCCACACACACACACACACACATATATATATATATATATATATATATATATATATATATATATATATATATATATATATATATATATATATATATATAATTATTTTTTAAAATAATCCTTAAAAAATAAAAAATAAATAAAAATATATTTTTTGAAAAACACTAGTTTTCAGAACAATTTTTAAAAACCTATTTTGGGAATAATTGATGATAAAACCTGTTTTCTATTTTTTTATTCTTCAAAAAAAAAAAAAAAAAAAACCTGCTCTTGATAGTAATTGGCAAACATGGTAACATTGGGCACCCCTCTCAGTCACATTGTTCTGATATTGGACCATAAGACACACCATTACCATACTGGAATACTAGAAAAAGAAAAAAGGTATCTAGCTATTTCCAAGTGGCCATGGCATGAAATACCCTTCATTGATGCCCCTAACCAAACCTCAATCTGAGCCCTGCAGACAAATATTCCATGTTAAAAAGCTAGGTAAATACTATGTTTTTCATCTTTTGTCACTACCCAGAATATATCCATGCATTAGTTTTGCACTAGTGCATACATTTGGTTTTCCTTCTGTTAGGAATCAAAGAAAACCCCAATAGCATTCTTGAGCATATATTCACCTTTTCCCAATACATACTAATCCACCTTTCCCTACTAATCCTTGGACAAAACTTCATATCTATCTATCTATCTAAATATTTATCTATATATATGTATATATAAATAATTTTCGTTCTTATAAATAACCAATCATTTGGTATGTATAATTATTTTTTAAGACTGTATATGAATGTCAATTGATCATCCAAAGTAAATAATATCTACATCGATCATCTGTAGTATCAGAAAATCGCATCTCCTTCAAAAAAGTTTGGCAAATAATGTTGTTACACAATTATCTCGTCCAATATATGTCAATAACATTTTAAATCAAGTCCAAAATCGAGAATATCTATATAGAGCATGTACAAGTCATTGACAATATCTACGCTAGACCAAAAGCAAACCATATTTACATGAATTGTGAACATGGTAGACAACCATTATTAGAGAATTGCTTTCAGCCATTTATTCTTCCCAAAACTTTGCCGTGTTGCCCTAAAATTATGCTTTGTTGGATGGCATATAATCATCTTGGTGGTGATGCTATACATGGATATATATACAACAAATCCTACAACAAAAAACTAATGTTTTCCTAGTCACATTACCAATTCAGGCTTGCACCCACCAAGCATATTGTGATTCATACACTTTGAACATTTCATTAATGGCAAATGTGACTAGCATGGAGCACATTGATATTCGACTAACCCTAGTTTTGCAAATTGCTTTGGCTTAATGCAAAAATAATGACATTAATCTAAGTTGTTTTTGAGATTGAGTGTCAATTTGATTCATTTGAGTTTGTTGAGCTCCTCCTTGTTAGCTTGGTTTGATGTGATGCTTACAATATTTTTTGGCGTTTTCATATTTTTAGCCTCTTAATAAAAATTTGGGTTAATTTCATTTGCCTCATTTAGGGTTTTAACTAAATATAACTAGTCTCCATTGATTTGAAAATTCATCAACTCACCTCCTTGTTAGCTTGGTTTTGATGCGATGCCTACAATATTTTTTTGGGTTTTCATAATTTTAGCCTATTTAATATAAATTTGGGTTAATTTCACTCACCTCCTTTGAATTTTTAACTAAATATAACTAGCCTCCATTGGTTTGAAATTCGTCAAATACCACCCTTATTTTGAATTAGTGGAGAGGTAAGTTAAAATATCAAATTAGAAGGATAAGAAAGACATTTGATGAAATTTCAAACCAATAGGAGCTAAATGTATTTAGCTAAAATCTCATAAAAGGTCAATGAAATTAACTGATATAAATTTTGATCTTAATCATTATAATAATGTCCTCTGTAGATTAATAGATGGGTGATATATGTTATATCGGTTAAAATTTTCCACAAAGCATAAGTTATAAATACGAAAACTAGAAGAGGTGTTATTATGTGATGAAACAATTTGAATCCTCAAATAAAATTATTTAATTAAGATAGAATTAGTTTGCTCTCATCAAGTATTTCTTCCATATAGCCTTCTTTGGATTCTTTGTGAGTATAAAATATTATTTATGAAAACATTTTTTTCTAAATTTAAAAAATAAAAATAAACAATAGATGTAAAATTTAAAAAATCATTTTCATTTGACGTAGTATAATTGATAAAAAGCTTTATTTTGCTGATGATCTAACAAAGGCCAAAATTTACATCCATATAAGATTAATATTTAGCAATTTTACTATTGAAATGAAGAATTTGGAACCTTTGTCTCCTTGGGCTTACCTTTTTTTTTTTTTCTCTGTGGATTTGTTTGTTTGTTTCCCGGGAAATATGATACCCAAAAGATAATTGGAGAAGTGCCATCTTTTCAAATAATTAGAGTTGGTTGTTGCTTTGATATTGCTTTATCTAGGTGGGTGAGTGTAAAGGCATTACAGTAATGTTTGATAAGACAATCAAATTCAATGTAGAGATTAGTGATTGATATGAAGAATATTGAACCCAATTAGTATATATATGTGGCTCTTCTTTTATAGAAGCAACTCTACCTCGGATTTTTGACAAATACAAAATAAAACACTTCTAAAAGATATTTATTAAAATATGACTTTTAAAATCATTTCCGAATCTACCACGCTTTTTATAACATCAATTGATTTTTATTTTTTATTTTTTTATGAAGATACAACATCAAAAGAGATAAACTCATTGTGGGTATGGTGATGAACCTAAATCAAGATATGTTCAGCAATGGAGGTTGTGAGCTTACCTAAGGCCCTCTCCTACTCAATCTTTCGAATAAAAACATTTTAAATCTTTAGTAATCACCTTGATGAATAAATTGTCCAAAAATATTCATTTTCTAATTGGAAATCCAATGTAATTGGAGAATGTCAATCATGAAAAATTTAAAATTCAAATAAAAATATTTTTTTTAAATAAATTTTGATGAAAACCCTTCTCTCAAAATTTTAAAAACTATTTTTATAAAATTTTCCTTCACTTACACAAATCCAATTAATGAATATCTTATCTAGAAAATATCTTCAAAGAAATTTATAACCATCAAATTACTAGTCTTTTGGTAATAAATTTTTAATCATAAATTATCTCTAATTAAATTTTTCAAAATATTTATTTTCAAAATTGGAAACTCTAATATAATAAAGAAATTACTAATTTATAAGATTTTGAAAATTTTAGGAATAGCACCTTACCCGCTAAAGGAACTTTTACTTCTCATATTCAAAATTTTCGTAAATCTACTTTTTTTATTCCTCGCACATTTCCAACTTAATAAAAATTCTCATAAAAACTTTATAATAATTTATTCCATTAAATACTACCAAAAATAAAACTTTTAGTAATTCCTTAATGGATAAAACATTCTCTTTGAAAAAACTTCTAAAATATGTTTATTTCCTTAAAAGAATTAAACAATTCATTTTGGAATGTATTTTCAAAATATTTTATATCTCCATTAAATTACTAAAACTTTGCACAAATATTTTGATAACATTTCTTAAAATAAATTCTTTGTCATGAGATTTTCTAAACCCATTATTTTCTTCTTAAATCAGGACTCTTATTCTAAGAGAATTTCTCTCTTATTCCTTTATTATTGGACTATTCATATCCACAAAAACAATTTTTTCATTCTCTCAAGGGAGAGAGCCTGGAAGACAAATGATAAATGTAGTTATCCTTCTCTCAGGAGGAGAGAGTCTAGAAAACCACTATCCAACCAAGTGCATAATCTAAAAACGAATAGCAATTTCATTTTTCAGCAACGAGTTTTAAGAAAAATAATAATAAAGAAATTAACTTTTCATGAAAATTTATTTTCTTAAGAAAAATCGAAAATCATTTTTAAAAAATTTAAACAAATATCTTGGTAGGCTTTCTTAATCATTAATTTTTTATCATAGATTTTTCCAAAATTGATTTATTTCTTTAAAGATTTCGTAATAACTTAGCACATTCAAATTTAATAAGTTATCTAATTTAGAAAAATCATAGGAAAATTCACTTACCTTAAGAATACCAAATATTCACATGTTAATGGCATACCAAGCATAAAAGGAAATTAAAAAGAATAATTCTCATGGCCTTAAGAATCCTCTTGCATATTTGGTAATTAAATATGGATAAGAATATAAATTACCAAATGACCAAAATAATCCTACTACCAAAATAGAGTTAGTTATACAAAAAAAACCCTAATCTATTACAAAAATCCAAATAAAAATTATCTTTTTATGCTACTGCCCCTTCCTTATTGTTGCCTCCAGTCGTTGACCGCTCGAGCACCTTAAGGGATCGCTTGAATCCTTGAGCCACTTGAGTGCTAATCCTAACACTTTAGTGTTGCATCTTCTTCAAGTGAACCCAAGGTTGTTTCTTTTGCAAATTCTAATCATTTTCTCCACCAAAAACCTACCTTGGTAGAAGTGGAAGTCATGATTGACATACAAGATCACTTTCTTGCCTTCTATTGGTTACAAGATTGATAAAACCTAGATTTTTACAATAAAAATCTTATACTCCATCAAAAGAGTTTATAACCAATCTAAATAAAAACAAGATTTTTACAATCAATTAAAAAAATAAAAAATCCATGCTCTTAAATAGGGAGATTACAACTCATTCTAGAAAACAAACAATCCAAACATTATTAGAACCATCATATTACAACCATCAAAATAAAATCATGGACAAATTTAATTATCCCATATATTCATCCTTGGGGTCATGGGATGAATCAAAATACCTTGCAAAATAGAGTTAGCACACCTTAAAGCAGATCTAACAAGCAAAAACCTATCTTAGGGTTTTGATATTAGTTGATGGGAATCCTAGATTTCTCTGTTCCCAAACCCTAGATCATATAAGTACATGCAAATCTACCTTAGGTTTCTCTAGGACCTATTCTAGCATAAACAATGGCAATAAAAACCATATAGAAAAATAAACTAAAGAAAATAGTTATCATACCTAGATTTGGATGTTCCTAGATCAATTCCTTATAATGAAGGATGTGCTTGAATAGTCTAGAGGTCTTACACACCCAAGATCTTCTTTCGTCCGATGAATTGAACCATGATCTTAACACTCCAAAGTGTGGGCTTTGGAAGGAAGGAATTCTATGCTCTTTTTCTCACTCTTTGGAGATGAAAGATAATTATCTCACCAAAAGCCTCGGAAACTCTAACTCTTAAGAGGGTATATATAAGGTTCCTATACTAGGCTTCAGTGACTTGAGCCCACCAAGGCTTGGGTCACTTAATATAACCTAAAAAGAGTTCTAATTGATTAATTAACCATGCAAGGCTATCTAATTAATCAATTAGTCCAATCCAGAGAACTTATTCGCTATCACCCTATACAACCTACGTAATAACCAAAACACCTTTATGCATAGGAGTACTGGCTCCCTCAAAATCCAATTCTGAAGTTGATTTAATATTTTACTTAAGAGAATCAACTACACTCCAATACCCTATGTAAATAACAATGAGATGGAGCTCAAGTTTATGACCTACTATCCACTACATACAGACTCCCTATGAACTAGTGTCTGTAATCTAACAAGGTAGTGTTATCACTTGTTAGGATTACCTATCCAATCTTTGAGTTAAAGATATCACTTATATGTGATCAATTGATATACTTTAGCTCTAAGGAATATATGTCAAAATTTCACTGAAGGAAATGTTATGGCCATAGTCTTCTAGATCGCATGTCTTTTGGATCGTCCAAGGAGACACACTATCTTAATCTCATAAGATATTATAGTGTCTCTATTGAGAATACCTATTGTTACCAGCTTCCATCAATAATAACCCAATCTATAGGGAATATATGATCAGCTTATGATCTCTCTTGTAGGTCAAAGTCACTATTAACTTTAGTACAAACTCAATATTCTTTCAAGGTCGAGAGTCCATACAGTATAGTAGTTTGGTGAATCATGGTAATTAATAGTCTTATGTCTTAATTTATTATAGGTCTTATCCAATGTACATCACATACACTAGTGCACTCACCATCGGAAACTCATCCTAATGGCCAAGACAAGTCATCCCTCCAATTAAGGTGTAATGCACTATAGTCTCTACTAGATTGCTCAAATCCACAAACTGATTATAGACAACTTATCTACTTATAAAGACTCATGATTTGTTCCTTTATGCAACTGACAATACACCCAAGTCATGTTCAATGTAAGAAATATGAGTTGAATGCTCAAATTGATATTAATGCATAAAAAATGATAGTTTAAGGATAATGAAGTTTAATTTTGTTACATCATGTCTTGTTTTTAGGGGCTTAATCCCAATATAAGCATCTTATAACCAATGTCTAACAATGCATCAATAAAGTATAAAATGATGTAAGCCTGTCAAGGGCATTGGCTTAAGAGTACAAAGTCATTCCAAGTGAAACATCTCTCTAGAATATTAACCATATCATAATTGGCCCCTAGCAATGAAACCCTTAAAGGCATTTAGCCTAAGGGTACCAAGTCATTCCAGGCTAAGCACCTACTTAGAACAACCTTTTAGCTATCGAATGTTGACAAAGCATGAAAAAAAAGAATAGTCATTTATGCATCATTTTCATTGTCGTTCTCTATGCCAATCTATGCCAAAACCTAAGTACAACTTATATGTTTTCCAAACTTGAAGGTCAACTTCAATTGAGCAAAGTACACTTCAGTCGGGCAAGATCAGGTAGCCAACACATCCATATAAGCCTTTTTTACATCTATATTAAGTGACTCAATACTGCAAGTTTGCCTCACCAAAATTATAGACATTTCATATTTAGCTTGAATGGGTTCCCTCTCTCCTTTTCATTTCTTCTTAACTCTAGTGTAATTAGATCTCCAAAGTAACTAGTAAAAAATGAGCAATATCCTTTAGCTCAACTTAAGCGGAGTTAGCTAGACTTTGAAAGGCCATCACCTCCTCCCGTAACCTAAAATTTTTACCCCGAAGGGCTTCATTCTTTGCATGTAAAATGGAAGTTGGCAATTGGAACGCAACCACATTCTTTTTTTTTCTCCTATAATGCCTTGGATTTCTTAGCTAGTTTTTTCTCCATGACCAAGATGGACTTCTCAGCTTGGCCATGAGCTATGACATCTATATTCAAGGATAGCCATAAGCACTTGATCGCTTTTTCCTTCTAATTCATCAATAGCTTGACCTACAACCTAACTTAATTCATAAGATTGGAAGTAATCACACAAGCCAATAAAAAAATAATAGGAAAAAAAGTTAGGAATTAGAAAATAAGCAACCAAAAGAGGAGTAAAAGAATGCTTATACCACTTCAATTAAATTTAAGAGATTAAGATTCCAAAATTTAAAGGATTACCTAGAACATTCCTTGACACAACCCTTCTTCTAGGATCTTATGCTCCTCAATGTTAGAAATGATGGTAATCTCGTGATTGTCCATCTTCTAAGGGTGATAATGAGATTAATAGACCATATGAGGAGTTGAAGCCTTAACTTTGATCTCTCTAGAGGTAGAATCAAGCATTAGTTATCGCTCTTCAATGTTAGAAATGCCAAGAATCTTGTGTTTGTCCATTTCTTAAAGGTGGTATTTTCCTTTAACAATATGGATCTCATCAAAACAAGCATAAGCTTCTCACCTTGACCTTAGACAGACCAGGTTTCACTCCCACCTAAGGAGGGGGTAGAATGCAACATAGATTCACTTGTTTTTTCCTACCCAAAATATTGGAGAGAGCTTGGTATAATAAAGTACCCCTCAATGGCTAGATCCACTAGTAGGAAAAGAGATGTCATAGGAGTAAATGTGACAATGCCTTTAAGTGAGTTGTAGAGATGATGAGAAAAGGCCTTGATCTATCTTGAGATAGATCAATCGGGTAGGCATGAACTTTTGTGACTAGAGAGGCTACAAATTTCTTAGGTTTCATGTCAAATAAGCCACTTGGCATGTTTAAAAAATCAACTTAATAAACAATAACAATAACAAAAAAAAAAAAAAAAGTAAGAAGGGGTCACCATACCATCACCACCCTCAAGTAAAGGCATTAGAAAAACATTCTATGGCACGTTTAGTCTCTCCTAATCTTCTTCGACTAGGAAGAAACATTTGTGCACCTATTTCTTCTTTAAATAAAAGATTCTTGAAAGTAAGCTCCAAGCCCCATCATTGGGGAAAAGGGTAAAAAGTCTCAATACTATAATGTTGACTTAATATAAGGGGATCAATTCTCTAACCTCAATGAAGTCGTTTAAGGTTAGGTTCATGATCACAATTGCCATTAGAATAGTAAAAGCGTTCAAATTGAAATGGTGGAGTGTTGCCTTTACAAAAGAGAAAAAAATGACACAAAAATGACAATAATGGCTAGCAAAGCCTTGCCTTTAGGTGGTCCATCGGAACATAACACTCTCTAAGATGAATTATGGCATTTGCATCTTTGTGCAAAAGACCCAAATCCTTCACATTCAAAAGGATGCGATAATGACAAGTTGAATAAGCAAAAATCTAACATTTTATCTTGGTGAAGAAAGGTAAAGAGAAGCAAAAAAACAAGGAGAGAAGCTTAAATTGTAGTTGATAGAAGCAAAAAAATAATAATAATAGAGAAGTTGGAAATTGTTTTATATAGGCACTAAATATGGTTGTTGGAATAACCAAAGTAGGTACAATCATTGTGTAGCTACTATAAATCTCTTCAAATCTATAGTTTCTGTAAAACCACTTTTTTTTTTTTTTTTTCCCACTCATAACTTTACCATGGGGAACAATAAATGGGTTAGAGATGCCTAAACCAAATGATGCATGCCATATTACAAGAGGGCATGAGTAAAAAAATGATTGAATGGTTTAATGTTGACAATCACATAATAGTTGTCCCCTCCCAAGGTGACATTCAAATAGTAGTGGTAGAATTAAGGGAGGAAATTGTAGGATTCCTATACCAAGCAACACATGCTATACAAAAGGGCACAATTTAAAAGAGCATTAGGTGGTTTAAGCTCAATAATGGCAAAATGATTGTCTCCTTCCAAGGCAGCATTCAACCTAGCGATAGTAGAAAGGGGAAAGAGGCATGAATCAAAAGAGGACTAGATGGTTTGAGCCCGACAACAACATAATGATCGTCCCATCCTAAGGTAGCATTTGGACTAGCAATGGTAATTAATTGTAATAAAACAAGCTTTAAATGTGATTAACTCCACACTAAAATTATGGCATACAAAACCTAGAAAATACGATATATGTAGAGTTGTATACCATAAAATAAGCGTTATGTAACGAGTGTTTGACAATGCATTGATAAAGTACATAATGACGTAAGCCGCTCAATAGTCAATGTAGTCAAACTTACCAAACTAATACAACCGGGAGACCATAAAAACCATATAATTGGTGCATCCCAAGGTACGATGAATTTCAAGTCTTAGTCCTTCTCTTAATATACATCTATTAACCCCTCTTATTGTTCATAACTAACTTTATCATTAAAGAAAGGTCGATCAAATCAACCATCTCACTCTAATCATTTTCTCATGTGTTATAGACAAAGGTTACAATCAAAAGTAGCTTACCAATTTCAAGAAAGTGAAATAAATTATAATTAATAAAAACTATGGATTCATATTTTTAAATTTTCATTTTTTCATAATAAATTTTAAAATTAAGTTATAATTAATGAAAATTATATGATAAAATAAGATATTGATAAAATACAAACTAAGATAAATTGTTCTATATTATATTTACTAAAATTCAATATAAAGTAAAGTTTGTAACGGCTTTTATTATTGTAATTGAGTTTATAAGTATATGATTTTAAACCATAAATATTTATTACTTTGTAATACATTTTTAATAATTTACTAAATTTTACACCATCAAATTAAATTAGAAGTTTTCGACTTGAATTTTAGCTTGTTAGATGGAGTTTCAAGCCAAGCTTATAAGAAAATTATAGGTTCAAGCTTGAAAGAAAGAAGTTCATTGTTTCTGTTGGATCCAAGTTTTGATTAAGTTTTTTTCAATGGTTTAATTGGATTTCTAGTTATTAGAATTGTTTTATTAGAAATTTAGAATTATATTTTACTTGTTTTGCCTCCGTAATAGTAGGAAAAGTGTATCTGCATCCACCAAATAGATCTTTACATCCACCTAAATGATAAATATTTCTAGGACAAAAATGCCCCTTAATGAAATCCCTAAATTACCTTATTCTTCTTCCTTCATTTCTCTTCTAATCTCTCCATAATCTTGATAAAATTTATCAAAAAGTTTTGTTTCTCACCAATGGATAAGCAGATATAATTTGCTGGATGCAACTATAATTTCTTACTTGCATTTGATGGAAATATATGATCTTATTGATAATATTTTGATATTTATTTGAAAATTAAAGAAAATGTTTTAAAATTTCTTTCAAAAACATATTTTTCATGAACGTTTAATTTTCAGTTTTCCCTCTTTTGTTTTTATGGTCTTTGTTATCATTAGAATATCTCATTTTTTATTTTGTATAATTTTCTTTTCTAAATAAACTTTTGTTTCCCAAGTTTTAATTTTAAATCCAATGATTGTAGTCCAAACTCTCTTCTTCGAATGAACTCCAAATTAATTTCTTTAAACTATGCGTAATTGAGCGAATATAAGGTATCCTAAGTATTATTTAAAATCACGTTGTTTATAATTAGTAAGTAATTTTTTATTTCTTTGTTAATAATATTCATGAATAAAATATTCATAAATAAAAAATATTATATTATGTTGTTAAATATATATAAAAAACCATATAAATTAGATATTATATTAAATAATACATATATTAGTATTATTTTATTATATATTTTATATATATTTTTTAATTATTTTTTTAACTATAAACTTTTTTTTGTTAATTTTTTGTTTCATAAAATGAGTAATATAGGAAATTAACACAAAAGACAAAAATAAATAAATAAATAAATAAATAACTTAGGATTATTGTTTAGTTGAAGATACGATATAACAAGTAACAAGATAACTTATTTTATCCCAATATCAAATAAAAATATAGAACATGATATATAATCTATTGTAGGTTATATACAACCAATCAAACATGATTCAATTTTATTGAATATCAAATTATTTATAAATATCTTTAATAGTAAATGTTCCCTTTGTACTTTATTCAATCAACATCATTATCATATATCATCCTAATAGAGTGTCACACCATCTAGTGGATATGAAATCAAATAATTATAATGATAATAATAATGATGATAAGGGTAATTAAATTATAAAAAGCTCAAAAGAACACCTTATTCTAAACTTAAGACTAGAGATTATCATGAAAGCTCGTATTTTGTGGTAGCTTATTTTTGCTTTATTCGGTGTACAATGGGTGATGCGCTCTTTGATGATAGGTTTACTCTTGAGTTGGGGAGGCTTTCCTATTGGTAGAAAAAGGAAAAAGGCTTGGAAGGTTGCTCCATTACACTTTTTTTGGTCTATTTGGAGGAAAAGAAATAGGAGAGCCTTAGAGAATTTTGAATGTTAAAATCATTCTTTAAAAATTTCTTTTTTTGTATCTATTTTGGGATTTGGTAATATTGTATATTGGGGATGACTCCTTATCGATGCTTGATTTTGTAGATTGGTTAGGAGCTTTGTAAGGTATGGTTGTTTCTGTGTGTCTACGCCTTTTTGTTTTTTGTTTTCTTAAATGCATCGTGTATACTTTTCTTTTTGATACAATTACTTTTACATATATATAATAAAAATAAATAAATAGAAAGTCATTCCAAATCAAGCATCATCTAGGATGACTTACAATAACCGACTCTTAACAACCAAAAAATGCATTAGCTTAAGGGTATAAAATCTTCCATGTTAAGGATCTTCCTAAAACAACCCTATTATAACCTGCTCTTGGTAGCTAAACCCTCAACGGCATTGGATTACAAAGTCATTCCATATGAAGCATCTCTCTATAATCACCATATCATACCTGCCCCTAGCAACTAAACCTTTAAAGGCATTTAGCCTGGGATACCAAGTCATTCCAACACCCACTTGGAATAACCTATAGCTACCAAATGTTGACAAAGCATGACAAAGAAGAACAATCATCTATGCATTGTTTTCATTATTGTCCTCACAAATCTATGCCAAAACCTAGGTGCAATTCGTAAGTTTGCAAACTTGAAGATCAACTTCACTTGAGCAAAGTACACTTTAGTCAAGCAAGATTAGGTAGCCAACACATCCACATAGGCCTTTGTGACATCCATATTAAGTGACTCAATCGTGCAAGTCTGCTTCTCTAAAATTATATACATTTCATCTTTGGATCAAATGGATTGCCCCCCCCCCCCCCCCCCCCCCCTTCCTCGGAACCCAAATGAAGTTGGTCTTCCAAAGAAACAAGTCATGAACGAGCATCCTCTAGCTTGGCTTTAGCAGAGTAAGCTATACTCTAAAGGGTCATCACCTCCTCCACGCAACCTAAAAACCTTACCTAAAAAGGCTTCATTCTATGCATGCAAAATGGAAGTTGATAATTGGAATGCAGCCATGGAAATTGATAATGCCTTGGATTTCTTAGTTAGCTTTTTCTCCATGACCAAGACGGACTCCTCAACTTAGGCTTAGGCCATAGCCTCCAAATTCAAGGATAGCCGTAGGCATTTGATCACATCTTCCTTTTGGTCAATCAACAGCTTGAGGTACTAGCTGACTTGACGTATAAAACCGAAGGTAAATCATGCAAGTCAATCAAAAAAACAAAATAAATAAATAAAATTAGAAACTAGAAAGATAAGCTACTAAGAAAATCATAGGCTCAAGCCTGAAAAAGAAGTTCATTGGAGTTTATGTTGGATCTAGGTTTTGAGATTTTAATTTTGAATCAAGTGATTGTACTTCAAACTTTCTTCTTCACATAAAATTCAAATTAATTTTTTTATGCTACATGTAATTGATTGAATATAATAGAATAAGATATTAATATCAGACAATATCGTATATCACTTTACAAAATGTAAGTGATATCATTTCTAGTCAAATATTATATCCAATAGACACAAAATGTAAGTGATATCATTTCTAGTCAAATATTATATCCAATAAACATGATGTAAGATACTATCTTCAGTGAGATATTTCAAACTTTTATTTTATTTGAACAAAAAATAAACAAATGAAATAGAAAATATATTATTTTATAATATCATTTAAAATAAAGATGATATTGCATCACATAGTTGCTATTAAAAAAAGGTATAAAATCTCCCACATGTTTAGTATTATTTGGACATCGTTCTATAATTTATAATTTAGTTAGTAGTTTTTTTATTTCTTTATTAATAATATCCATTATTAAATTACCTATAAATAAAAAATATTATATTATTAAATATATAAAACAATTCGTATAAATTAAATATTATATTAAATAATACATATATTAGTATTTATTTTACTATATATTTTATACATATTTTTCAATCTTTAATAAAAAAAAATTGTCAATATTTCATTTTACGAAATGATTAATATAGAAAATTAACAAAAAAAAAAAAAAGCAACTTGATGATTCATGGAATATATGTATCTCATATCTCGATTTAGGATAAGGAGATCCTTTATTTTATCCCAACACTCACCACATATGGGATAGAATATATTATCTATCGCATGTTATATTTGAGAACAAAACACGAGGTTAACATAATCAAATACTAAATTATTTATAAATATATTTAATAGTTAGTTCTCCCTTTGTGCTTTATTCAATCAATATCATTAATATGTATTATCCTTAAAGGGTGTCACTATGTGGTGGATGTGAAATCAATAATTATAATGGTAATAATAATGATGATAAGGTTGATTAAATTATAAAAAGTTCAAAGGGCACACCTTATTCTAAACCTAATGACTGCAACATTACTTATGAGGCCCACCCTTGCAACAATTCAATCAATTGGTCCATGTTGACTGGTATCTTCTATTGTATAATAATTTAAATTTTTGTAAAAAAACACTTACTTTTCCTTTTTATAAAATATCAATTCATGTTTAGATATAAACCAAAGAAGCATTTTTATATTATTTTAATAAATAATAAAAAAATAATTTTTGAAAAATTAATATTATATTTGGTTTTTGAAAAAAAATTGAAAGAAAATGGAAGAAAAAGAAAATAAATATGAAAAATATATAAAAAAAAGAAAAAAATAAATTTAAATTAATAAATTATTTTTATATTCCACTTTAAATTTATTTCACTTATTTTAACTTTTTCATATAAAATTAAATAATTTTAAAATAAATAAATTTTTAATTATATTTAATTTTTCTTCGTATTTTTCATAAAACATCCCAACATGAAAAAACCTTCTTTTCTATTTTTTACCATTTTTCTTTCTTTCCTTCGCATTTTTTGAGAACTAAACATAAACTAAAATGTTTTTTTAGTTTTTTGCTGAAAGTAATATAGTTTTAGAATTTAGATTGTTTGTTTTTCTACTTTTTCATGACTTATTATAAACTTTTTATTAAATAGAAAAAAACCAAAATATTTAGCTTTTTCTAAATAGAAAAAATAACATATTGATTTTTTTTACTTTTTAATACTTAATAGAAATAAAATACTACAAAAACAAACAACCTAATATTTAACACTATTAAGTATTAAGATTCTATTTAGAATGAAGTAAAAAAACAAACACCATTCTACCAAATATTAAGGATTTTTACTTTTAAATCACTAGCTTTTATCAAATTTCTACCATTGGACTCATATGGTATTTTCCATTCTACCTTGCCAAATTGGAAATGGCTTTATTTTGTATTCTTCTACCTTGTTCCAGATGACCCAGTATGAATAAATACATAGATGTGTGCCATGAATAATTACCCTGAGTCAAATAAAATCAAAGACGAGAAACCAAGAATTCCAGCATTGAGTACAAAACTTTATACTTATTGCTATCAAATGTGGAATATCTAACAAAAATTTCTTGCATTCTTCTTTGCAAGAATTTCCAGATAAATTAACAGTTCAAAATTTTTATATCTCCAAAATATCTCAGCCTACCTCTTCACAGTTACTGAAACCTCCCTATGGATTCTTAACCCCAAGGCAAAAGACAATATTTATCAATAATCAGTTGTTACACAGAGTTCATATCAAGAATGATATAATATAGAATCCTTCAAGATCTCCTCCTCAGTTGATAGTCTTCCCACTGCTGCAACCTATGAATTCCTTCTCCTGCATTGCCTGCTTCTTCCTTCCAGTTGGGAGTGCCTGGCAAATCCCTAAGCATACAGTTTCAAGGTTGAAATGGAGGATGTTCTTGGGATAAATTATATTATGGGATAATGCCTTGGGTTTCCCATCAAAATGTTCTAATGAACTGAAAATGGTGGATATTCATCACAACTCTGATTTAGATTCCTGGTCATCTTCTTCAGGTGAACTGTCAGTGATTGGATCCTGTGATTGTTTAGGAGGTGTGACTGGCTCTTGGGGGTCCACCTCCCCTGAGACTTTTGCAGTGAATTGTCTTGCCTCGAAGTCAAGATCTTGCCACTCAGGGACTATTCTTCTAGCACCCTGGGAGAATGACAAAGAGCAAACAGAAATGGAAAGGGAAAGAAGTGATGACGGTGGTGGTACAGTTATTTGAAGAGAGGGAAGATAAGCTCAAGGATATGAATGTTTACCTGAAGCTTGGGTTCCTTTGTCATGGGATTGTTGCAAAGATCAATGGTTTTTGCCTTGGATTTTGTAGCATTTCCGCACCATGATTCACACCATAACCACTCTTGGGGAAGTGAAAAGATGGGCACCGTATGCTGAGCAAAGTTTGGAAGATCCTGAAATGTGGATGGCTATCAGAGCAATGCATATTATTTGGAAAATAATAATCAAGCAAACAGAACATAAAAAGATAAAATGATGGAGCATTCAGATGTTGTAAGGAGCTTGAATGAATTCAGAGTGCATTTGGCATGAGAGAATAGGAACGAAAATAAGATGGGAAATGGAGTGGAATCATAATACCATGTAGAAGCAAGGAATCAAAATCCTAGTGAAAGTAGGATTTGATTTCTATAACAATGAATTTAATGCATTTTTTATTCAGATGCCCATTCTAAAAAAACAATCCGAAGACATGAATGAATAGGAGATGGAATTGACTTCTCAATCCCATTCTCTAATCCAGCGTTACAAACATAGCCCCATTGTATTTTGCGCAGGAATTGGAACACATCACAAGAATCTTGATACCAGCTAAATAGACTTTTTTAGATAGGGCACTACAGGATTTTTATAAATGTTTCTGATTTTATCAGGTAGCATGATCTTTTCATAATACATGACCAACTTGTTTGCTAAAATTTTATGTGAATGCACTAAATTGATATGTGTTTAAGGGCTGCTATGTCCTAACAAAATGAACTAAAATATCATTATCTTACAGACTGGAAGAAAACATATCAATTTCACGAGTCACCATGAGTCCCATTAATTTTCTTCCCCTGCCTTCTTCAATATCAAACTCATTTCTCTTTCTTTGTCTAACATAATAAAAATGAGTATTCATTAAAATTAAATCACATTAACCCACACACCAGACTCAAATGTCATTTTGGTGACAACATAGAAGTGACGAATTGTACACAGGTGGTAATTTAAGGTGATAGTAATGAAATAGAAAAAATTATCTCAAAGTTTGATATCGAGTGTGACATGGACCAATATGGCTTCCTTCTAAGTGGTCTTTCCCTTTAAGTTGCGCACCAGTTGTCTTTAACAATGCCAAGTTCTGATCAAAATTGAAAGATTGGACGTAATTTGTTCAAGAAGTGAAAAAATGTTCCTTGGAACCAAATTCATTTACCTGTAAAGTAATTGAAATGAGTCATGTTTGGCTTCCATAGCGTTTCAAACTAGCTCATTATCTTGAATGTATAGGATCAGTTTCAAAAAAATGTCATTTTAGAACTTGACTGAGACTGGAAAAGGCTCCATAATGAATTTATGACTTCTCTTTTAGGTAGGGAAAAATCTCCGAAGAATTGAAACTTTCTCCAGTCTCAACCAGATACTTTTGAGGTCTCTGTTTCTATATGGAGAACCATGGTCTAACAATGTTGGGGGTGGGATTTTTCATATTTTGTTGACAGCATTTTTTTGGGTAACCCACTTGGTTCTCACAGTGTGATGTGGGTTTGGCCCTTCTTTCTGTTTTGCACCATTGATAAACTAAGATGCTTCATTATTGAGTCAATATAGAACAGGGAGAATTTACAAAACTCGTGAAATTTATAAAGCTAATATATTGAATTATTATTAAAGGAACTGAGAGTAGAAGATGATACTGATGATCATGAAAATGGTGACTTGCCTGATCAAGATTTGATAGACTGTTCGGATCCTTGCTGAGAGTTTCATAGAAAACCCTTAGATTATCTCCCGCTGCAGTTTCTCGGAATTTCACCAAATCAACAACATATAAAGCACTGGAGGAAGTATGCCACATGTCAGAACTGTAGTTCTTTCTCGAAGAATTCTAGCAATACATGAAATGAAGAAATTAATGAAATCAGTTATTTACCTGATGTGATATGGTTTCCCCCTCAAATGATCTTTCCAGAAACCCTGTTCAACAAAAAATAAGGGATAATATAAGCCAATAAAGTAGGACAATTAGATCAATCAGCATTTCAATGGCATGCTTAATAGAACCATGAACCCAAACATAAAAGAGGATGATATTGAAGGGTATCTACTTGTCTCCAAAATCGATATCCATCCATATCTTTGTTGTTGTCACAGAAAGGTGTATATGCAAGTGGTCTTCCTTTTATATCCATGTCATAGAGTTCTCCGATGTCTGCCCTGACAATTTGATCGGCATCGACAAATATAACCTGCAGATATACACATTGATAGATGGTGAAAAGCTATACATGCATGTGAAGTTGGAAAGCATAAGAAGATGAATGAAATGGAAACAAGGCAGCACTCTATGTTTAAGCAGGGCTTGAAACCAAATTACCTTTTCCAAAGAAAGTGGGAAAATAACATCAAGGAACAGGATTTTATATGCCCAGATAATTCGCTGCTTTTCTTTCTGCTTATGCAACCATGTTGGCCATTTGTAAGTAATCAACTCATACCCAAAACCATATTCCTGTGCCATATGTGGAATTACATCCTGCATTGAAAGTTAACAACAAAAGAGAGTTTCCCCATAAGAAATTGACTACATTTAATTTAGAAGAAAACAACGACGATCAAAACACTAAAAGAAGAGTGAAAGAAAATGGTTGCAACCTTAAATTGAGGAGAAAGATAGTTCTTTATAAACCAGAATTTAACGGGGCGATTGCTGTTCTTCAGGACACTTAGTATCATGATTTTCAGAAAACGTTCATATCTGCAGAAAGCAAACCATTAAATATTAGCAGAGCAATTTCTGGTACTACAAATAAACAAAACATAAACAGGAATTAACGCACAGACTCCCTCCCTGTAGAAATGGAAATGTCATGCTCAAACTGTGTCAAGGATATTCTAAAGAAATCTGCCCAACTCATATACAGCCCATTTAATATTTGGGTTAAAATTCTCTGGCACAAAAACATCCTGTTGATTACATGGATAACATGATCCAATGTGCATAACTCATTAAACAAACAGGTTGGATTAGTTCGAGTTGGATCAAGCCTTGTTATAGTTCACACATAACTGGTTAACTTACATGTTATAACCCATTTAACCTGTTTGATATTTCAAACTAATAAAACTACAATTTGACTTGTTTTGTCAATTAATTTATTGAAAAATAATAAAATTAATGCATATCAATAAGAATTCCTGTTTCTTTTTGAGATTTTAAAAAATAGATTATGAGGCAAAAAGGCTTAAAATACAAGCCAAGTCCTAATTGTGCTTAAATAATACAAAAATTAAAATGAGTCATATACAGGTTGAGTTGTAGTCGTATCAAAATAGCACAGATTAGTTAAGTGGGTCAAAACAGGTAGAACAAGTTGGACATCTCTAGCTTCAAAAAGACTTATTTAATAAATTAGTAAAGTCAGTTGACAAGAGCATTACAAACACAATTACATTTAACCTAAACCAATAATGTTGTGTCATTTTCAAGTCATGTTTATGAATCATGTGAAGAATTTCCAACCCTACTCCATTCATCATTTTTTATATCTTATACAAAAATGATAACCCATAGCCTGAGAAGAAGTAAGGTTCCCTTACCTCACCCTTTTGGCTTTAAAAGCAATGGAAAAATCGTATATAAATTTTAGTTCAATTTCCTAGGGCAAAAGTGCTAGGAAGCTCTTGTGTAAAATTACATATTTAATATGAAAATGTTCAAGATTTAGTTGTTTTCTTAAATTTCAGTAATTGCACTAAGTGTTGATAAGAGTATAACAGATTGAATATTAACAGTTCGAGTCCCCTCGGGGCCACTGGAGGTTTACCCGGTCATTAACTTCAGGGCCCCGTGGGATTAGTCGAGGTGCGCGTAAGCTGGCCCAGACATCCACGATTATCAAAAAAAAAAAAAAAATAACATATTGAATATTAACATGAGGTCAGTTCATTATTGTTCTGCAGGCCATAAAAATGACACTTTCCAGGATCTTGATCTTTGTTTCCTTCACTGTATGTTCATTAGTTTCCTTCATGTATATATATATATATATATATGTACAGTGTATAAATCTATTTCTCAACATGCGATTTGTTCAATATTAAATATAACAAGATTTTAACAAACAAGTAAAATCATTGTCCAAGTTCAGAGAAATATAGAAAGAAAAAAATATTAAAAAGAAGGCTGGAAGAAGAAAGACAGGAAACACTCACAAGTGTCCAGAAGCAATGGAAAAAATATTAATCGTTTTCCCACGTCTTCCACCTTTTCCATGTCCCTGAAAATAAAGAATTTTTTTTTTTAAAAAAAAAATGTCCCACCAATCACCATCCAAAAGCTTAGTAAAAAAAATATCCACTAATTAGAATTGATATCGATGCCTAATTTTGAAAAAGATACAATGTTGGAGATTCATAAATGAAAAATTCTTAGTCATGCCAAAAAATTTAACCATGACAGGTGAATATACAGCATATCATGACGGTCACATTATGGGCATGCAGGACTAGAGTAATAAAGCTGGAAAGGTAATTTCTTCCACAAATTAGATTCCAAGTTAACATCTATTGTCTATTAACAACTTGAAATTTTGATTTTTGGAAGAATCTTCATGACTGAAATGAGGGTTTTCCTTTTCTATTTTTCTTCAAAACACTTGTCCTTATCAATCCTAACAAGGGTGGACCAAGGAGAGGAGGATTTTGTTTACCTCCAAATCCTTTGCTGTACCTCTTCAGAATTGTTATGGAAGATGTTATTTAATCTAGCTAGGATTGTCTCAGGTGTTCTAAGGAGATTTGATTAATGATATCTCCTATGATGGCTTTAGTAAGGAGGTGAGAAGTAGAGTACTTCAGAACTATTAGGGTCCTCCAGTTGGCAAGGAATGCAAGAATTTTAAACATCATATAGAGAACACTGAATAATATGTGAAATTGGCATGGATGAAGCTCTTATCATGCTTGCTTTGGTCCATTTAGGAAGAGTTAAACAGAAGAACCTTTTTTTTAATAGAAACAACCACCTTCACTTATCTTAAGACAAGTACAAGAAGGATGAGTGATCTTCAAGGGTGTATAAAAATGTTATAAAGTAAACAGAAGACCTTTTGAAGGCCTCAAGAGGTCAGAATGAGCTGTGAAGGGTAGTTTCTTTATGGCACTAGTATTTGTGGTCTAGTATTATTAAAGAAATCGGCGATCTTTCCTTCCTAAAGTCTGTAGCTACTTTGGGATGTCATAGTTAAGACTATGTCATGCCTTTAATTTTTTCCTTCATTATTTTGCATTTGCATGCCTTGTATACTCATGTATACATGGATTATAGCCCCTTCTTGTCAGCTATTAAGATAGAGCCTTAGAAAACATGACATAATATAACAGATTTAGTTTCATTAATAAATTTATTTATTTATTTATGATTTTGGTTCCCTTTACTATCCTATTTGTATTAATTGGTTATTTGAGCATTCATGCTTCCATCACTTGTATTGTACATAACTTAGGTGCATTAGGAGTTGTACAAAAAATCCAATTTATGGGTTTTTGCAAGATGACAAGTAGTTCACAACCGATTCATGGATTTGGGTAATCCAACAAAGGTTGTATAGCACTACCTCCTAATTGAAGGGATAACTTGTCTTAGTCATTGGGATGGTTTTCCCATAGTAAGTACACTAGTGTATATAGTTACATATTAGATAGAACTTATTGTGAATCATGACATTAGCTATCAGGTAGTCATGATTCACCAAACTCCTATACTATATGAACTGTTAACCTTGAAAAAATATTGAGCATGTGCTAAACTCAATAAAAGGCTTGACTTATGGGTGAGACCTTTAAGGTAGTTATATGTTCCCTACAGATTGTATTACTGTTGATGGAGGTCAATAGCAACAGGCATTCTTGACAAAAGCACCATAATATTTCATGGGATTATAACAGCATGTCTCCTTAGGTGATTGATATGTTAAGGAAATCTATGGTCATAGTAATTTATTAAGTAGAATTTAACATATGCTCTTTGTGAGTTAGAATTTATTAGTTGATCATATAATAAGAGGATCTGTAACTCAAAGATCTTAAAGGTAATCTTGAAAGGATGTTAGCACATACCTCATTAGATTACTCATACCAATTCATGGGGAGTCTGCATGTGGTGGATAATAGGTTACAAACCCGAGATTTGTCTCGTTATAATATCATAGGAGACTAGAGTGCAGTTGTCTCTCTTTAGTAAAGTGTTGAGTCAACTTCAAAATTGGTTTCAAAAGGACTTAGCATTTTCCTATGGGTCTCAATGGTCTTGGTTTGAGCTCTTGATTCATGGTGGTATGTTTGTTTGAGGGGATAATGGGTTTGCAATTCATAAGTGTGCTAATGGCGTTTTGGTAAAAACCTAAAGTTGCATTAGATCTTATGAATGGTCTTTTTGGATTAGGTTAATTAATTAATGGAACCCAATATAGCTAATTAATTAATTAGAACCCAAGTGGGCTAGATTAAGTGACCTAAGGCCAAGTTGGGCTCAAGTCACTTAAACCCATAGGGAAGCCTATACAAACCCCCTTAGGGGCTTAGGGCTTCACTTTTGCATCCTTGTCTTGTAGACTCCAGAAAAACCTAATCTCCCCTCGAAAAAGAGAAGACCACCCTTCTCTTGTACCAGAGATCAGTGAAAGGAGAGATCGGGTAGCAGATTGTTGGGTCCAGACAAGATCTACAATGCCTACGAACTATCTTCATCAGATTAGAATCAATCTAGGAACATCCAGATCACAGATATGACTCAAAATATCTAAATCTATAGTTGTTATTGGTTTTTATCGTCATATGTTTCCACTACTTAGATCTAGAGAGCCTTAGAAATAGTATGCATGCACCCTATGAGATGTAGGGTTAAAGAACGAAGTAATCCAAGCTTCCCTACATTAGTACCTTTCAAATGGAAGTATACACGAGAAAAAGCACCCTATGGATTTCAATTAGTAGAGATCCTTGTTCATCGATTTAGCTTCACCGCTATGGGTTGGGAAGCTATTTTCTTAGAAGATAAGAAAGGGAGCTCTATTCTCCAGTGGACTCCCATAAGGCTTCTTAAGTTTAATTTTGAAGGGTGTTCCTCAGTTAACTTGTGCAAGATGGACCTTCAAGGGGGTATTAAGGATGATAGTGGACTTCTTATTGAGCTTATTATACGTCCGCTGCATTTGGCTTCCTATTAAGGCTGGGATTTTGACCTTTTTTTGGTTAGCAGCCCTTTAGAGGGCCTAAAGATTGCTTCTTCCATGATGATTTCTAATCTTATTGGGAAGGGGGATTCTTAGGTTGTTATATCAAGGTTCTCATCCAATGGGAGAGGTCCTTGGCATTTAAATCAGGATTGCAAAATTAAGCATATAAAGAAAGATGTGGTGGTTTCCTTATCACAGAGACCCTAGATTGGCTGGGGTTTCCCATGACTGAAAGGTGTAAGTTAGACAAGGGAAACTTGATCCCATGAGTTTTTTGTTGGGGATTGTGTTCCCTTAGAAGGATTTTGAGGGTAGATTCTCAATACTGCAAAACACAACACCAAAATTAATGAGAGCATGAACTTGTATCATGCATTTAATCAATGATACCTGAGTTACAACTAGAGCAGAACCCATGGCAAAAGTCTTATATACTATATGATCTAAAACTAGAGAAACCTAGTGGAAAGTTAAATTGCAGTAATTAGGAGCTTTAGAATCCACTAATAGTCTCCAATGGAACTCAAATTAAGAGTGACTGGAGTCACAAGAAGAGGGAGGGTTTGCATATTATATATATATATATATATATATATATATATATATATAAGAGTTTTTGTTGGGTGTTTTTCCTTGGTATTTGTGTAGGAAGGACCTCTCATCCTTCCTTGGTTTTTTCTCTTTCTATTGTCTCTTTTTTTCTCCCCTGTATTTGTTCTTTTATTAATATAATCTTCTTTGTTTCTGATCAAAAAAAAAAATATATATATATATATATATTAGAGAAAGAGAGAGAGAGAGAGAGAGAGAGAGAGTCACCACTGAAGTGCTTTCACTCTTTTTCAACTGCTCCCCACCACTGATAAAGCCAGAAGCCCATTTCAAAAGGTTGGAGTTCCAGCTGTCATGATTTCCCTGAAGAATTCAACAAGAAAATGGTTTTCAGATTTCACATCATACATTTGTACCTAGTCAGCTGCTAAACCTTGTTTAGTGACATGTAGTTTGAGGGAAACAATTCAATAAATGGCAGTGAGAACTCACTTTTTTTTCCATCTTGCAAGTGGTTATCATCAGAAGAAATCAACAAGTTTTCATGCTCTTTGCCCTTTTTCTTCACTACTTCCAAATGAACTAGTTTACCTCGTAAGTCGTTTATAGTGATACGTTTTGACAAAGGCGAGTCCTGACTTCCAACACCACCTTCCTTCAGAAGGTAGAGCTCAGAACTTCTACCTGGAGCAAGTTGTAGATACCAAACCCCAGGAAAGACTTTCATTTGCCAATAACCCAAATTGGCCATCACAAGGGTATCAACCAAGTGAGGTGTACTTTTAGTCCCAAGAATTAACTGAAGGCCTCTAGGAGGATCATGATCTTTTTCTGAACAATGACCTGATCAATGATAGTTAATTGGTAAGAACAATAACAATCACTGATAACACGCAAAAATATCAAAATGCACCTACACACAAATTTACCAGTTAAAAGAAGAGCCTCAAGTTCAAACACGGCTTGTAATGTCCTTGTGTCTCCAAGGTTCTCAAGCAAAATATTATCCAGGTCATGTCTGAAAGAACCAGACCAGACCAAGAAAAGATCAAATGTAAACAAGTTAGTCTAATAAGATGCACACACAGATTCAAAAAACTGACATCAATTCTTATACAACAGGTAATGGAAGAAACATACACAGCAATAACAGGCTCAACAAGCCATGGCTCAGGCACATCGAGATTCATAGTGAGGGTTTTGGATAATGGCATATTGGCAAAAAATGCTTTAGGGCCATTGATTGTATAATCTGTACTGCTGAAGTCATCCTGCAAAATCATAGCATAACTAAGACACCACATGCAAGCTGAAATTTGGTCTCTAAACAACAAAATACACTGCTGATATCCATTGTTGGAACTACATATCTGTAGTAATTCTTCAAAGGGATGTCCACCAGAGAACTCTGCCGGGAACCAGAAAAAAAAATTACATTTATTCCTCAGAAGGCATTTGTGGCATCTTTGAATAATATCAAAGAAATAAATATTACAAGGAGAGATTACCATAAAATGCTATAAGAAATACAGATTAAAAACAATATCATCTTGAAATATAATTTATGAGAACATATACTAATATTAACTAAGCCCTTTACCATAAAATGGAGGAAACGGACTGATAATTAACCTAAAATGGAGGACATCAACAAGTTATCATGACTTCCAATATAA